>NC_037683.1:80633289-80900789 GCF_003255815.1 Theropithecus gelada
GTGTTCAATTTTGGAATAAGTGTGATGTGGTGCTGAGAAGAATGTATATTCTGCTGATTTGGGGTGGAGAGTTCTGTAGATGTCTATTAGGTCTGCTTGGTGCAGAGCTGCATTCAATTCCTGGATATCCTTGTTAACTTTCTGTCTCGTTGATCTGTCTAATGTTGACAGTGGTGTGTTAAAGTCTCCCATTATTATTGTGTGGGAGTCTAAGTCTCTTTGTAGGTCTCTAAGGACTTGCTTTATGAATCTGGATGCTCCTACATTGTGTGCATATATATTTAGGATAGTTAGCTCTTCTTGCTGAATTGATCCCTTTACCATTATGTAATGGCTTTCTTTGTCTCTTTTGATCTTTGTTGGTTTAAAGTCTGTTTTATCAGAGACTAGGATTGCAACCCCTGCCTTTTTTTTTGTTTGTTTTCCATTTGCTTGGTAGATCTTCCTCCATCCCTTTATTTTGAGCCTATGTGTGTCTCTGCACGTGAAATGGGTCTCCTGAATACAGCAAACTGATGGGTCTTGACTCTTTATCCAATTTGCCAGTCTGTGTCTTTTAACTGGAGCATTTAGCCCATTTACATTTAAGGCTAATATTGTTATGTGTGAATTTGACCCTGTCATTATTATGTTAGCTCGTTATTTTGCTCATTAGTTGATGCAGTTTCTTCCTAGCATTGATGGTCTTTACAATTTGGCATGTTTTTGCAGTGGCTGGTACCAGTTGTTCCTTTCCATGTTTAGTGCTTCCTTCGGGAGCTCTTGTAGGGCAGGCCTAGTGGTGACAAAATCTCTCAGCATTTGCTTTTCTGTAAAGGATTTTATTTCTCCTTCACTTATGAAGCTTAGTTTGGCTGGATATGAAATTCTAGGTTGAAAATTCTTTTCTTTAAGAATGTTGAATATTGGCCCCCACTCTCCTCTGGCTTGGAGAGTTTCTGCAGAGAGATCTGCTGTTAGTCTGACAGACTTCCCTTTGTGGGTAACCCAACCTTTCTCTCTGGCTGCCCTTAACATTTTTTCCTTCATTTCTACTTTGGTGAATCTGACAATTATGTGTCTTGGAGTTGCTCTTCCCGAGGAGTATCTTTGTTGGGTTCTCTGTATTTCCTGAATTTGAATGTTGGCCTGCCTTGCTAGGTTGGGGAAGTTCTCCTGGATAATATCCTGCAGAGTGTTTTCCAACTTGGTTCCATTCTCCCCGTCACTTTCAGGTATGCAATCAGATGTAGATTTGGTCTTTTCACATAGTCCCATATTTCTTGGAGGCTTTGTTCTTTTTACTCTTTTATCTCTAAACTTCTCTTCTCACTTCATTTCATTCATATGATCTTCAGTCAGTGATACCCTTTCTTCCAGTTGATCGAATCAGTTACTGAAGCTTGTGCATTCATCACGTAGTTCTCGTGCCATGGTTTTCAGCTCCATCAGGTCATTTAAGGACTTCTCTACATTGATTATTCTAGTTAGACATTCGTCTAATCTTTTTTCAAGGTTTTTAGCTTTTTTGCAATGTGTTCTAACTTCCTCCTTTAGCTCGGAGAAGTTTGATCATCTGAAGCCGCCTTCTCTCAACTCGTCAAAGTCATTCTCCATCCAGCTTTGTTCCATTGCTGGCGAGGAGCTGTGTTCCTTTGGAGGGAGAGAGGTGCTCTGACTTTTAGAATTTTCAGCTTTTCTGCTGTTTTTTTCTCATCTTTGTGGTTTTATCTACCTTTGGTCTTTGATGATGGTGATGTACAGATGGGGTTTTGGTGTGGATGTCCTTTCTGTTTGTTAGTTTTCCTTCTAACAGTCAGGACCCTCAGCTGCAGGTCTGCTGGAGTTTGCTGGAAGTCCACTCCAGACCCTGTTTGCCTGGGTATCAGCAGTGGAGGCTGCAGAAGAGTGAATATTGCTGAACAGCAATATTCTTCCTCTGGAAGCTTCGTCTCAGAGGGGTACCCGGCCATGTGAGGTGTCAGTCTGCCCCTACTCGGGGGTGCCTCCCAGTTAGGCTATTTGGGAGTCAGGGACCCACTTGAGGAGGCAGTCTGTCCATTCTCAGATCTCAAACTCTGTGCTGGGAGAACCACTACTCTCTTCAATGCTGCCAGAGAGGGACATTTAAGTCTGCAGAGGTTTCTGCTGCCTTTTGTTTGGCTATGCCCTGTCCCCAGAGGTGGAGTCTACAGAGGTAGGCAGGCCTCTTTGAGCTGCAGTGGGCTCCACCCAGTTCGAGCTTCCCAGCAGCTTTGTTTACCTACTCAAGCCTCAGCAATGGCAGGTGCCCCTCCCCCAGCCTCTCTGCGCCCTATGCAGTTAGATCTCAGACTGCTGTGCTAGCAATGAGGGAGGCTCCATGGGCATGGGACCTTCTAAGCCAGGTGCGGAATATAATATCCTGGTGTGCCGTTTGCTAAGACCATTGGAAAAGTGCAGTATTAGGGTGGGAGTGATCCAATTTTCCAGGTGCTGTGTGTCACGGTTTTCCTTGGCTAGGAAAGGGAATTCCCTTCCCCCTTGCATTTCCCCGGTGAGGCGATGCCTCGCCCTGCTTCAGCTCTCGCTCGGTGGCCTGCACCCACTGTCCGGCACCCACTGTCCGATATGCCCCAGTGAGATGAACCCAGTACCTCAGTTGGAAATGAAGAAATCACCCATCTTCAGTGTCGCTCACACTGGGAGCTATAGTCTGGAGCTGTTCCTATTCAACCATCTTGGAACCTGATTTTATTTTTGCATGTGGTGAGAGACAAGGGTCTAGATTCATTCTTCTGCATATGGATATCCAGTTTCCCCAGCACCATTTATTGAAGAGACTATCCTTTCCCATTGTTTCTTCTTGGCAGCTTTGTTGAAAATGAGTTCGCGGTAAATACATGGATTTATATCTGGGTTCTCTAGTCTGTTAAACTGGTCTACGTGTCTGTTTTTATGCCAGTATCACATGATCTGGTTACTATAGCTCTGTAGTAAACTCCACAGTCAGGTAGTGCGATGCCTCTAGCTTTATTCTTTATTATTTTTGCTCAAGATGGGAGATACTTTGTGATTGCATGCAAATTTTAGGATTTTTTTTTTTGTATTTCTAAAAAGAACATTATTGGCATTTAGATGCAGATCACATTGCATCTGTAAATTGCTTTGGATGATGCTGACTGGGGGTGGTGGGGAATACCCTGCCCGTACTTTTAAGAACAGTGGTAGTGGGCCAAGAACAATTCAGAAGACAAGTTGAGATTCAGTCCCAGACCTGTTGTAAACTAGATGTGGTGTGTCAAGTCTCTCGGTCTCAGTTTCTCTATCTATAAATGGAGCAGTTAGGCTAAATGGAGACTTCTCTGCTTTGAACAGGACAGCTCCACTTCATCAGGCTGAGTTTCTAAGCTAATGCCAAAGATCCTCCATTCAAAAAAGGGAGACTGGTCTTCTGCTAAACAAACTTTACAACTCCTGGATTAGGTAATCCCTTGCTGCCCAGGCAATCTAGAACTCTGAGGGATCTGCTAAATCTGCCTTGTTCTCCAAAGTGCCTGCTTTGCTTAAGCCTTTCTTAATTTTAATACTGCCAGTCCCGTGCCAATGGAAAACCCTCAGTCCTGAGCTAAACAAGGCTGGTCATCCTAATTTAATGCATTCTTAGCAGGTAAGTTTCTCTTTAAAAAGGGGGAGACTTTCTGGCACTCTCCTCTGCCTTCATTTCCTCTCTTTGGACTATATCCAAGTACTGAAAAGTCTTGTAAGGCTGTTTCTCCATTTCTGCACATCCTGAAATGGGAAATGGGACTGCTAGAAATGGGAAATGGGACTAAACCTTTTGTCCCACAACCATTCCATTTATTTCCCACCCCGTTGCCCACTTGTGTCTCTAGCACTGGACATTGTTGACAAATGCAGAAGAGGCTCAGGCTGTTTGAGAGTTAGACATGCCCTCTCTCTTATGCTTCTGGAATAAATTGCTTCTTAATTTCTGCCTCCCATCATATGAGCAAGAAATGGAGTCCTGGAACACCTGTGTCTAGCAATGGTACTGGCTTCAAAGCATCCCACACTCATCTCCTCAAAATGAATATGAATGTAGGAGCCTTCCTTAGAAAAACCTTTTCTATCCTATGTACACTAGTTTAGGAACATGAATTTTTCATCATCTTAGCATGTTTCAGATCTTTCTTTTTGAACTAGAGCAAATGAGTCCTGGAATCAATCCCACAATAGTTGTACAAAGTAACAGGATGAGTCTCACCTGATCATTTGTTACTATTCAGCTATCATTAATAAGATGGTTGGCATTGCCCCACATAATAAAAATTAAACCCTTCTTAAAAAGACAATCTGATTTAGACAGTAAAGAACCCCCACCAAAATGCTTAGAGAACATCAAAGCTTCCTGAATTCAACTTGAGTATAAGCAAAAAGAAAAGTTAGTGCATACATTTCTACAAAACTGTTAATGAAGGTTACTATTAAAGTGTCTTTTAAAAATTAGTGTTCAAATTGTACTTATAGCATCCAAAAGTTGCAAAAACTTAAGAGTAGAATTAGTAAATAAACTGTGACATACTTATACAATGAAATTCTACACAGCAATGAAAGAAAATGAATTACTGATATTTGCAAAAACATGCATAATCTTAGTTTTATTACTGGGTGAAAAAGCCCGACACAGAAGAGGAAGTTTTAGTACAGGATTCCATTTATATGAAGTTTAAGAAGAAGCAAAATGAATCTATGGTGATAGAGACAAGAATACTTTTGTATTCTGTGCAATGGAAAGGTCTGAGGAAGAGGGAATATCTTTTCCCTACAAGGGAGAAGATAGGGAGGGCCTTCCAGAGCCCTCTGGATTCCATGACCGCAGAACATCACTGTTCCTCTTCCTTAATTTCTTCCTCTGGGATTAGTGTTCTTGAACAAATCTATGTAGTTGGAACATATTCTCTTCCCCAGTAAAGGAGTTGCCATTTACATACCTCATAGAAATCCAGACTTGATCTCTGCCAGCCCAGGAAGTTCAAAGGCATCATACTAGTTAATACCAGAGGTAAAAATGAAAGTAATATGTGTTGCAAATTACAGGTATTATCAGCAGAGGACATGGGTAAGGTGTTCGCAAACACTTACATAGCACTGAGGATATACTGTGCCTGTCCTAAGTGCTCATTTAGTATTCCCAGTAATCCGGAAGATAGATACTATTATTATCCCCATTTTACAGATGGGGAACATGACACTAGTTAAGCAGCAGAAATGGGGTTTGGGCCAGGCAATCTGACACCAGGGTCTGTGTCCTTAACCAGTGTACACTATATTGCCTTTAACTTGTTTGATATTTCTTTACATTTTCCTCCAAAGTAATACTGTATTTCCTGAAATATGACAAATCAGGGCTTATTATGCTTTTGTATTAGAAAATTTTATCATTTTGTTCTTGTTGCTATTAGGTTCACAACAGACTTGGATTTCTGAATGTCTGTATCTCTTTGTATCCTTCCCACCTCCCTTTCCCTTTTCCTCATAGCAGTGAGAAGTGGAAAATTGCCTTTTACTTTCCATCTTCACATTCCACTTTGACAAAGGCCAAGCGTCCCCAGTCAGCCAAGTCTGGCATTTTCAGCAGTAATCTAATGTGCCATAAAATGTTTCAGAAAGATATTCTTTTACTCCTTGGAGTGCCTATCAAATTCTCCTAAACAGAATCAGAGTGGATTTTATACCAAACTGAAACCAAACAAGGAAAGTTAAGGGTCTCTGGTTCAAGGTACAGTTTTCTGAACCCTTTTTTGTATCCCCCTCTGTAGCCAGGAAAGGGAGTGCTTTAAATCACAAATATCATTGTCAATGAATACTAGAAAACTTAATGCACCAGAGGGCAGGAAGATCAAAGCTTAGCACCTGGAG
Organism: Theropithecus gelada; assembly: GCF_003255815.1. NCBI lineage: Eukaryota > Metazoa > Chordata > Mammalia > Primates > Cercopithecidae > Theropithecus > Theropithecus gelada. Next base: position 80,639,170 of record NC_037683.1, read on the forward strand.
AGTTCCACATGGTGTAGATTAATATAACAATGCCCTCCATTACATAAATCTTAAGCAAGGTTGCTCACGGACACACACACCCCCAGAAATTATTGTAGGGGTCAGATAACTGATATGAAATACATGCAACCTTGCTATCGGAGAGCGTTCCCTCGTCCTGGCTCAGTTGTTGACACAAGGCAGGGAGACAATTTTGTCTAAGCTCCTTTTATCTAAAATTGACATTACAGATTTTGGATCCGGACACAGCACATCTGCAAGCCAGCGGAAATACCAAGATCCAGCGTGCTCCTTTGATTGTTACATTTAAGGTATCATGTGTGCTACCAGCTCAGCTGCTGCAAGGCATTAGAGGCCTTACTCAGGCTTGTAAAGTACTTTGGAAATACTATAGACCAGGATTAGAGAAGATGAGTATTCCACATGGTTTCAAGACAGATAACCCAGGGCAGTGCTGTATAGTTAAATTGATCTATGAGCTACATGGGGGAAGCAATATCTTAAGAATCCTGCTGAAGGTGTGTATGTGAATGCGTGTGATCGTGGTTTTGAAACCAACATGTTAGTCGCGCTCTAGAGAAAGAAAAAGAAAGTGAGGAGAGTGGAGAGAGGTACATGTGTCCAGCCGTTTTGTAGTTTTTTGTGACAGCCTAAAAGCAAAACCAAAACTGATTCCAAATATGCACTGCTGAATGTCACTTTGGAATTTGGCTGACAAGTTCTGTGGCTTTTTTAAGAGGCAAATCATATGGAAGTTGTGAGCCTGAGCATAAGGTAGCAGAGGTTTCAGTATTACATTCTATGTAGGAAACTTTAGCATGTGTTGATAATGTCCTGGAAACTTTCCCAGTGATAAAAATAAGATAACTTTTATTTGTGTAGGCCATTTAATGTTCCTAGATCCCACAAGTGCATTAAAGTCTATGCAAGTATACAATTACAAATCATCCATTCATTATGCTCATATGCTTTATAGATACATGGGTTATCTGTAGATGATGCATAATTATGATAAACAGGCACAGGTATTGAGTATACAGACTACCTGCAACCAAATAATGCCCTGCCATTGTATAGCATGGACCCCAAATGCTTTTGTCATTTGAATCTCACAACTGCTCTGTGTGTTAGGAAAGACAGATATTGTCATACCTAATTTACAGATGCGGAAACTGCATCATAAAGAAATTCAGGGATTTATCCAAGCTTTCATAGTTATTCAGTAAGAGAACTTAATAGAACTTCAACTTGTCTTCCAACAAGCCTAGCACAAATTCCGCAATACCACATGGGGACACAAGCAGTTGACTTCATCTGCTCTGCCTCAAACCATTGCCAAGAACCTTTGGAACTTAGGGATAGCATGAGAAATGGTACAATGAAAAACTCTCCTCAGGTCATTTGCCATCATGGCCTCTCTACACTCCATCATTTCCTGAGAGGAGTTCTGCCAGACTTTGAGGCTTGGTGCAGAGACCACAGTTAAGGTATTTACTTTCATTCTAAGCAAAGGATCTTTATTCTGTGTGGAGGATCTGTATGCTCATCTTTTTTAAATGAGTCTACACCACAAATCCTTCAGCTTACATGATGAATTGATTTGGAGGGTTTTGGTGGGAAGGAAGCAGAGAATAAGGAAAGGCCTGTTCTGACTGAGCTTATGTTCACATTTTTATTGTTCCTTGTGAGTAAAGAAGCAATATGTGCTCACTCTGGAAAATACAAAATATGTAATCAATCTGTACATAGTTTTTCATATAAACACATCAAAATTGTAAAATATTATTCAGTCAATTTAATTTCAAAACTGTCTTTTCTATTGTTGCATGGAATATAAAACCAGAATGGCCCAGTGGGAAGGGGTTGGATATAGGAGTAAGGAGCATGGTGATGTTGCATGCAATTTCTTTTTTCTTCTTCTTCTTCTTTTATTTTTGTTCTTTCTTTTAAGAGATATTCACCCTTATGCTCCCAAAAAACTTTCACTAGCTTGAAGGCTCTTTCACACAACAGTGAGCCTCACTTAGAAGATAAGAGAATTTTCTTAGATGACTGGAGATCAATCTTTTTATTTAGCAACATTTAGGGAGTGGGGCAACCTGAAGGCAAAGAAAAGAATCACTGGTCATTAAATTCTTAATTAGTCAGTTGAATCACGAGTTTCATGATCCAACTATAACAGTAAGATATAAAATTTAGAACCTTTTGCATATTAATTTGCTTTGGAGTTGCTGATTATGTCATCGTTAAGGTATATCATAGTATTCCTGGAAAAGTATTCATGGAAATATACTTAGAATCAAGGAATCTAAAAAATATTTCAAAACATGATATTGACATGAACCCACCCAATTTCATAGTAGATTCTCATGTTGCTTTCAAGTGCTGAAGGTGGCCAGAGGGGTTGGGGGTTGCTCTACAATGCATATCCCAGCTGATAGCCTCTCTCTATATCAAGGCTAGAAAAGAGGATGTGTGGAAAAAGAGAAAAGGTTCACGTTCTAGAGGAACTGGGATTTTGGGAACTGGTTAAGAAAAATAACAAAGCAAACTAACAGAGAACTCGGGCATAATATGTGAGAACATTTTTGGGGAAACTTACTGCATTATAGAAGCTGTATTAAATGCTTTTTTAAGAAACTATTTAATTGTTTTCAGCAAATCTTTGAGGTAGGACCTATTAGCATTTCACCAATAAGCCATATTCTATTCGGAAAGATAAAAGAGTTTTACCAATGTCACATAGCCAAAAGAAAGTGGTGGAAGGAGAAAGTGAATCCAGTTCAGAAGCTAGAGACTGAACTCTTGAGAAAAACTGACATATATTTAATTTAACAACTATTAAGGACCAGACACTATGCTTTTCCTTCACATATGCTTTCTATCATTAATCCTCACCCAAACTTCCTGGGGTAGATACTATTAGCGCCACTTTAAGTGAAAAAAAAATTGAGACTCAGAGAGAGTAGGAGGCTTGTCAAAGATCATCTTGTCGTGAACTGGCAAGGCTGGATTTGAACCCAGAACTGATGAAAGCTTATGTTCTTTCTTCAACATCACACCCATTCTGTGGCTCAGGTTGTGAGCACAGAGAGGTCAAGACCAAGGCTTGTCCTAGGTAAGAAATGCCTTCTTTATGCTATTCACCCAAGAAACAGTCATTTTTATGTTGCTCCCCTCTTTTCCATCAACCAAAAGGTCATTGTCACTACTTAACCCATTGATCCCCCATTGAACCATGATGTAAATATAGGAAAAAATGGACAAAATATTCTAAGGGAAACCCAGTGATTCAGGCAAGGATTTTAACTGTCTTGCAACTGCCATTTCGAGAAAGGCAGGCATGACTGTGGAAGGCCGTAGAACTTTCAGAACAGCTGGCCTATGGAAGGCAGAATGAGATGCTTTAAGCTGATTGCTTTGATCCACATTTCTTCAGCTCCAGGCCTCCCTCCTGTGAGTAGCCCTCCCATCGAAGTCTATGAGAGTCTGGAACCCCTGGGAAAATAAGTAATATAGAATACAGCCCTTTGTTCTTTCACTGGCCTGTCAAAATTCTTTAATTTAAAATATATTCCCTTTCTCACTTGCATTCAATTATTCTTTTTTGGCTAAAATGTTTCCATGAGTGTGCGTTATTTCCTGCTTAGTCTTTTAAGGTTTTTGTTAAAAAAAAAAAAAAAGTTGGGGGGGTCCTTCTATCTTGGAGAATAAGTGTATCTTGCACAGTTTGAAGCAGAAACCATACTGACAAAAAGCTTTTTATTTTTTCAAATACATTAGCTGTGGTTATAACTTCAAACCCTGGTAAGGTTTCAATCACATCGGGATATATGCAATTTATGACAAAATAAAATAATATCAGGTCATTTGGAATATAAGAATATTCCTAATTTACCTTTTTTGCTGTACTGTAAAAATATACCTTTGTGCATAAGTGAACATATCAGGTTTTAAAAGTTATTTTCCCCACAATCATAATAAGGGTCCAGGAGTTAGGATTTTAAATGGTTTTTCCATGAGTTGTCAAGAAACTTGAGTTTCTGTCCAATAGTCAGCTGTAGAGAGGTTTTGCTGAGCACACTATATTTTCATCGGCCTCCTGCCTCAAAATTTTGAAGGACACAAATTACTAACCATAAATCTGCCTTCTCTACTAAGACCAAATCCAGCAGCAAGTGAAGCCGTATCATTTGGGTGATTTTGTGTTGTGGCTGGGTATGCTGCCAGCATTTCTTTTGCTTATCTATTTGATCAACTCTTTCCTAGTCCTCTAATGATATCTATGATATATGCATTGTTTTCCAATGTAATCTAGTCTTTCCATCCTGATTCCATTTTATTTACTTTAATTAAACTTCTCATAACGAATGTTGACAACAGACAGGATCTGTATTGATCACACAGTGGACATCGGCATTCAGTGCATTCAGATGCTTAAATTAATGGTGTGAATCAATCAGGCTTGTAATCTTTGGTAGATTCAGATTCAGAGTTCACTACTTAGCAATAAATGTTACCAACTCATTTTTTAATCTAAACTCAATCTTTTTTTCCCTTATTTTAAATGACCAAAAACAGAGAGGGAGAAAATAAATGTGAGTGAATGTGTGTTTATGTTTGTGGGTATAAGTATATTCAGAGAATATATGTATATAATATGTACACATATAATTACATACTATTATTACATAATATGTAATTACACATAATTACATAAATACATTACATATTATGTTTATAATTGCACACACACACACACACACACAAAGCATTTTTCCAAATCCTCAGCCAAAACTGTTTGACCATATTCTTTACTCTTTTTAGAACAGGGATAGAGTTATTTCTTATCTCCACAAGGGAAATCAAAGTCATTTCTAAGTGCCTTGCCACGGGACTATGTCTCTCTTTCCCTTGTCAGCTGAGCTCAGCCTCTGTTAATCTCTGGACACACTTGACTGTCAGAATCCAGCCCCTTCTGGAGCTTGTGCAGCACATCAAGCCATGAGCTTTAGTGCTTAACAGAGATGTAGTGAAAAGGCAAATGTCTTGGCAGCCATTGAAAATCTGTGCAAAAAAGCCCTGAATAGAACCTCATCGGATATCAACTCTGGCATTTGAATGGGTTTGAAACCTGCCCAGCACCATAATTTATTTTGCCAGCAGGTAAGAAATTGACCGGGGTTCAGAAAGTAATCCTTCTTCAAATATTATTTCTGGGAACACTTTTCTCACCAAGAATGACCCCACAAATTGAATCTTGCCTTCCCATCCCAGGTCTACATTTCATAAGTTCTGCTCTAAAAGTAAATTGTTTATACAGGCAAGAAGAAAGTTGGTCTTCTTATGCAGCAAAGAAAAATTTAGAATTGTATTTCTAAGGCCTTTCACTTTTTTCCTTTTGCCCCTTCCAGATTGCCAAAACAATATGTATATCTCATGTTTTTAGTAGATCTTGTGAAAAGCTGCCACCATATCAAATTTAGCTATCTTTTAATTAATCATGGAGATAGAGAGTCAGAAAAGCAGACAGTATTATAAAACTCAGGTAATACAAAAGCCTCAGTTAAGGAAATGATTCGATTTATTTTCCTTTGTCAAACATCCTTCTGATCCTTTGATCAGCAGAGCACCTGAGCATAAAGAAATGTTAGCACAAGAATTTCAATCAATCAAACAACAATAATAGTTAGCATGAACACACTGTCTACTATTTGCCAGAAACTATGTGTATTGTCTGCTAATCATCAGAGTCACACTATGAGAAAGTCTATGATCTTCATTTTAAATACAGGGAAACTAAGACATAAGATGTATGTAACTCCCTAAGTCACACAGCTGTAAGCAATATCTTTTGACCCAGTAATCCCATTGCTTGGAAGAAAAGAACCCAACATAAAACAAAAGCTATGTGCACAAATATACTAATGGCCTTGAGATGTTAAATAACTTGCACTAGATCATACAGCTAGTTAGTAGAAGAAGAGGGTTTTGAACCCCAGCAGTCTCCATCAACACCGTGCAATGATGGCAGTGCTATACTACTTGGCACTGTACCTTCAGGCACTTGGAGTAGAAGATGAGATATATTATGAACACCAGGAAACAATCAGAAGACAAATAAATGATTAAGTGTGTTGTAGATGCCATAGTGTGACTGAGCTGGAGTATCCAGAGCACTGTCATAGAGGAAGAGACTTGAGTCAGGTTCTCAGGATGAAAGGCCCTTGGGTACAGCATTGATGAACGGTAATTACTGTCCTTTAGTAGGCAGTTACTACATGTCAGGCATGTTTCTAATCGCTTTCTGTTTGACAACTAATGTAACCAAACAAGATGTAAACCTTCTGCTCACAAATATACCATATCTGGGTGTTTAATGTCACCTGTTCAAGGAACCAGCTTGAAACTTGAAAGGACTGTACAGGAGCTTCAACACGTCTTCCAACATCCCTGCTGCCTCTTAGCCTCTTGCTTTGGAACTCCAGCCTTACCTCAGTCCCAAATGAATCCCAACTGGTCCTGGCCACTTGTGGCTCCTGCACCTGTGCTGGCTCCTGAAAATGCAAAAAATGCAAATGCACCTTCTGCAAAAAGAGCTGCTGCTCCTGTTGCTCTGTGGGCTGTGCCAAGTGTGCCCAGGACCGCACCTGCAAAGGGGCATCAGACAGCGCAGGTGTTGTGCTGGATGTCAGGACTGTCCTGCTCCCAGATGTCTTTTTATACAACTCTGATTCCTTTGCTATATTTTTTTTCTGTGAAGTATATGATAATAAAAGTCCATGACTTTTTTAATTTAAAAAAAAGACTATACCTATAACTATACGATAGCTGATAAGGGATTTCCAGTGAAAAGCATTTTTTATTAATCTCCCCATTCATGAGATACCATTTGGGAAATGGCCTGGGAAGACTGAAGAGAGAGAAGAAAAACAAAACACGCTCCCATTTTCCAGCCTGAACTCGATCAGGCTTCCAAAAACCCATCTACCAGTTTCCTTACACACTAGATCTCTACACTGACTTTGCAATTTTACAAACACATCCACCCATACACTTGATTTCATAAGATTATTGATATGAATTTCATGATCAAAGGATTTGCAAATATTTTTTTTTTTTTTTTTTTTTTTTTTTTTTTTTTTTTTTTTTTTGAGACGGGGTCTCGCTCTGTCACCCAGGCTGGAGTGCAGTGGCCGGATCTCGGCTCACTGCAAGCTCCGCCTCCCGGGTTCACGCCATTCTCCTGCCTCAGCCTCCCGAGTAGCCGGAGCTACAGGCGCCCGCCACCGCGCCCGGCTAGTTTTTTGTATTTTTTTAGTAGAGACGGGGTTTCACCGTGTTAGCCAGGATGGTCTCGATCTCCTGACCTCGTGATCCGCCCGTCTCGGCCTCCCAAAGTGCAGGGATTACAGGCTTGAGCCACCGCGCCCGGCCGCAAATATTTTTGATATTAAGTAAGGTCCTCACTGGCCCAGCAGGGTTACTAGCTGCTTAAAAAGTAAATGCATTTTCTCTTTGTAGGGTTTAATATTTAATATAGTCCTATTATTTCTTTTTATTGTTAAAATCTTTCCTAAACTTATTTGTTGCTATTTGATTTATCAGACAAACAGGTGTTTAAAAACCTACTATGATCCTACCGGTTTATTCTTGTGTTTCCAACTCTCTTCCTTCACAGGTTTTAGCCCCTGTCTTAGTCCGTTAAGGCTGTAATAACAGAATATCATAGACTGGGTAGCTATGGATAACAACAGAAATCTATTTCTCAAAGTCCTGGAGGCTGAGAAGTCTAAGATCAAGGTGCTGGCAGATTTGGTGTCTAGTAAGGGCGCACTTCCGGGTTCACAGACAGCAGTATTTTTGCTATAACCTCACACGGCAGAGGGGCAAGAGTGCTCTCTCAGGCCTTTGTCATAGGGCACTAATCCCATTTATGAGGGCAGAGCCCTTGAAAAGGGCTAATCACCTTCCAAAGGCCCCACCTCCTAATACTATAAACTTGGTAATTAGGATTTCAACATACGAATTTTGGAGAGACACAAACATTCAGACCACAGCACCCACATGATTACATACATAGATTCACAATTATTAAATCTACATTGTGGATTATATGTTTGCAGATATAAATTAGCCTTTGTCCAGTTTATTACTTTGATGTTCAGAATTTTCATTTGACTGCAAACCCAAATAATAAATAGTGACTTAACTAAGTGGATGCTTATTTCTCCTGTATAATAAGTCCAGAAATAAGTTGTAGTTGACTTCAGTTCAGTGGCTTAAGAATGTCAGTATCTCGGTCTCTGGAACTTTTTTTATCTTTCCCTATGGCCTTTTATCTTTCATAGTCCAGGATAGAAGCTCAAAGGGCAAAAGGGTAAACACAGCTGAGTGTACTCCCCTTTCAAGCAGCTTTTAGGAAGCCCCACCCAACAACTTCCACTCTATCTCCTTGGTGAGAACTATATCACGTGGTCACCCCATCTGCAAGGGAGGGTAAGAAATAAGGCTTTTAATCTGGACACCTCACCACTCTATTCCCAAGGAAATCAGAACTCACTTATTACAGGTGAAATGGAGGTTGGATAGTGGGTAGCAAATCGCATTCCGCCACATTGCTATTGCTGCATTCTTCCATTATTTGACTATCCTTTTTGGTTTTGTTCTTAATTCTAGGTTACTTATAGATAGCATGTATGTCTTAGTCCATTTTCTGTTGCTTTCAACAGAATGCCTAAAACTGGGTAATTTATTTGTAAAAAAAAAATAATAATTTATTTCTTACACTTACAGTGGCTGATAAGTCCAAGGACAAAGGGCCACTTCTGGTGAGGGCCTCCTTACTGGTCACATGGCCAGGGGGCTGAGTGTGCTCATATGCTAGCTCAGGTCTCTCTTCCTCTTCTTATGAAGTTCCACTTCCAAAATAACCAATCAATTCATTCATCTATGACTAGATTAATCCATTCATAAGGACAGAGCCCTCGTGATCCCACCTCTCAATACTGCCACACTGGGGATCAAATTTAACCTGAGTTTTGGAGGGGACAGACATTCAAACCATAGCATTACTGTAGATTTTATTTTGACCCAAATTTGTATCACATTGCTCACTGTTTTGGTTTTGAGGGGTTTTGTGTGTTTTTAATTGACATATACAATAGTTGTACTGATGTTTTATTTTTATGCTTCCCTGCTATTGCCTTATCTTTCTTTTGCTATACAGATTATGTTTACTTGTCTTTCTTTTTCTAGAGAAGTTTATAAGATATAAAAACCCTTTGTTTTTCTACTGTTCACAGTCCATTAACTATTCAAGGAAAAAGAACTATCATTTCCATGTATGCAAAATGAAGAAATTAGCCTGCTTTTACTTTTTCTCATCCTCTTCACTTATGTCCTGGCTATTATTGATGTACCATGTGATTTCAAACCTAATATATATTTTTGTCAGAATTATTGTTTATATCATATTATCTTTTCTTTCAATCATTCTTTTAAAATTTTATATTATTTTACATATTTTCAGTTATTCATATGTATTCTATTTTTAATTGGTTTCAGTCCTCAATTTCTGTTGTTGTGTTGGTTTGTTTTTTGTTTTTTGTTTTTGAGACAGTTTCATTCTTGTCTCCCAGGCTGAAGTGCAACGGTGTGATCTCGGCTCACTGCAACCTCCACCTCCTAGGTTTGAGCGATTCTCCTGCCTCAGCCTCCCGAGTAGCTGGGACTACAAGTGTGTACCACTACACCCGGCTAATTTTATATTTTTAGTAGAGATGAGATTTCACCATGTTGGCCAGGCTAGTCTTGAAATCCTGACCTCAGATGATCCACCCACCTTGGGCTTTCGAAGTGCTGGGATTACAGGCCTGAGGCACCGTGCCCAGCCTGTTGTTTTGTACTGCGATACCATTCTTGAAATGTTATGATAGCTCAGATAGATGGAGTCTCTGTCTGCAAGAATGATATTTGCATAGTATCTGGAGATGTCTTCTGATACAGAGAAAACCTTTTTTTGCCTTTGCATGTGGCAACATTTTGTTTGGATTTAAGTGTTTCTTCATTTTAGGGAAGGTTTCGTTTTTCTATTATATCTTTGTTGCTTCTACATTTATTCTGTTCTCTTATTCAAGAATGCATATTAGTCTCTGGACCATGCATCTTGGTATGTGTTAAAGCAGATTTCATGTTGTTCTGGCTGCCCCCCAGACCCAAGTCATGGCTGAACTCAGTGTCCTTCTTAGTTCTATTGCCCCCATATCAGGGCCAGCTCATTCATACTGCCCGCTGTCTGCTGGGTTTGTTTCACATCTTCTGGGGTCTACCAGTGCCGCTGCTTTTAAAGACTGCTTTTTTCGCCAAGGAAAGAGAATTCAAGCATTGAGTCTTTGCCATTTGCTGAATGATCTGCCCTCAGCTCTCCAAATTAGGAAATGTTAAAATTCTGCCAGGATCCTTTTGCTTACTTCCCAAGAACACTTCTGTTTCTGAGCAATAGAAATGTCACACCTACTGTATCAGCAAAAATTCTTTCACATTTTAGTAATGTCAAAATCATCCTTAATTTTCAATCCCCATGTAGATGATACTGATTTATATAGTCCCTTTGTGACTTCTATGAGTGACCCAAAGTAGAAGGTGTCTGTTAAAAGGCTGGCCTCTTAACTCCCACATTCCCAAAGTCAGTAATAATAATGATACATACAATAATGGTTACTATTTATCATTCTATGTGCCAGAACTGTGGTAGGTGTTTCACAGATATTAGTTCATGTGATTTTTATATTAGGTTATAAAGGAAGTACTGATCTCCTTTCTTCTTTAATAGATGAGGAAAGCAAGAGATTAATGTGTCCAAATTTAGACAACTAACAAATGAAAGAGCCAGTAATGGAATCCCATCCTGTTTGACTATAAAACTTATATCCTTAAACTGTGTATTATCTTGCCTCTCATAAGGGGAAAAAAATATACTCGGAATACACGGTGATAAAGCTCCAACAAAACAAATCCCAAACAAAAGTTCAGGATTGAAGCCAAGATCCCAAACATTAAAAGCAAGGCCATCACCGTTGCATGACCATGTTCCAGCCTGATACCTGTGCTTGCTGCTCACCGTGATTGCTTCCCTTAGGAAGTTATAGAGTCCAGCATTATAACAACTCAAGATCAGAGGGAATGTTACAAAGCCTCAGAAGCCATACTTTCTAGGCTTTTTTGGTTTTGCTTTGTTTCGTTAGATAAGATAGTTGAGGTATTCAGAAGCTCACATAGCTAAATAATAGTAGAGCTGGAAAAGGACTTTCAGTGTAGTGACACATATGCTTACATGCATGAGAATAGCTATTGTTTTTATGTTTTAAGTCTTGAGATAGTAGAAGAAATGTATAAAGCTGAAGAGATCCAATCCTGGCTCTTCATGACTAGCTGTGTGACTTTAGGCAAATAATTAAAACTCTCTGAGTTTTCCTGTCCTCATCTATAAAATAAGAACAAAAGTAATCATCCAACAAGATTTTGGAAGGAGCAAATGTAATAACATAGGGAAAATCAGAGCATGGTACCTGGTATGTAGAAGGCCCTTATCTTAGGAAGCAAGAAAGAGAGGGGAGGGAGGTGCTTGGCTCTTTTTAACAACCAGTTCTCACAGGAACTAATGGAGTGAGAACTCACTTACTACTTTGAGGAACACACCAAGCCATTCATGAAGGATCCACTCCTATAACCCAAACACCTCCTGTCAGGCCCTACCTCCACCATCGGGAATCAAATTCCAACATGAGATTTGGAAGGAACAAATAATCAAACTATATCAGTCCTCTAAAAATCTGATTTCCATTAGGAAAACTATACACCTATCTTACTGAACCACAGGGAAGAGATTCGTCCATGTTTAGTCATATCCTCACATCTAAGGACATCATGGCATAGCGGTGGTGGTGGCCACAGACAGCTGTGAGTATTGAGAGAGAGGACGAGCCCATAGAACTAGGATGGAGACAGTGGTTAAATCTCAGACAAATGAGAAGTTACAAACATTTCCCTCAAATTCTCATTTGAGGCACTTACCGCTCTTCAAACAACTGGATCCATGACTTTGAAACACTCATAGTAGCCTCATGTGTCTAGCCTATGGGTCCTGAGTAGTGCAATTATTTATGACGACTATTGTATACCTTGGTTAAGACACAATTGGCCCATCCTTTAAATGGAAAGCCCTGGAATCCTGACTTCTCAGAGTACCCTTAACCCTCTGGGATGGCACAAGCAGCCCTCTCTCTCTTGCCAGAAGAGAGGAGGATTTCTTTCTATGAACTCATACAAGTATCCAGAGTCGCACCATCCCCATTGACACTTGGGAGCACTTTGGGAGGCCAAGGCAGGCAGATCACAAGGTCAGGGAGTTCAAGACCAACCTGGCTAACATAGTGAAACCCCCTCTCTACTACAAATACAAAAATTAGCCGGGCATGATGGTGCATGCCTGTAGTCCTAGCTACTTGGGAGGCTGAGGCAGGAGAATTTGTTGAACCTGGGAGCTGGAGGTTGCGGTGAGCCAAGATCCCACCACTGCACTCCAGCTTGGGCACAGAGTGAGACTTTGTCAAAAGAGAGAGAGAGAGAGAGAGAGAGAGAGAAGACTGCAGAGCAGAAGACCAACAACAGCCATGAGAATGGAAAAAATGAATCTCTCCCCTAGATCTAATCCAGTTTGCAGATTCAGAACCCACTGACTGTAGAAGACAGCAGGCCCTCTTAAGGAAGGATCTCTCAGTGTAGCTACAAATATAATGGTCAATATTCCTGGAATATTATCCTCAAAGGTTTTGCAATCATTTGCCATAATAACTGTATACTGAAGAAAGGGAGCACCCAGACTTTAAAGATAGAGTCTTTAAGTACAGAAACTTTAAATACAGAGTCTGAGCTAACACTAGTAATGGAAAACTAAAATGCTATTGTGCTCTGGTCAGAGTAGGAGGAGGTTCTGGAGGTCCAGTGTTAAATGACTGGATAATGTTAAATGAATATATATCCTAATTTCATCTCGCATTTATTACAAAAGGGTTATTTTCCCGAGTTATGAGTGTATAATTGGAATAGGAATATTTAGCAGCTCACAATTGTTTTGTGATTTGTGGATTAAGAGCCATCACGGTAGGAAAGGCCAGCTAGAAGTAACTGAAACTACTTGCCCTGCCCAACTCGGATAATAAAATGAGAAGTAATACCTCACCACCATCCTCTCATCATATCCCTGTTCAACTCAACTGAGCTCTCTACAAACAAGATGAATTGTGGCAGATTATGGGGAATTACTAGAAATGAACCCAGGTAGTTGTCTCCATCACAACTGCTCTGGTAAATGTGGTATTTTCTCTAGAGAGGGCAACACGGCTTCTGACACTTGGTATGTGACTTCCAATATGGGGAGTATTTTCAATTCACAACAATGAGCAGAATCAAAGGCAGCCGAGCTGCCTTAGCCTTACATGGCAGAAGAGTACACATTTACTATCTTGCCATGGGGCTATGTGAACTCATGTTCTCCATCATAATTGAATCTGCAGGGACCTTGATCTTCTTGACATTCCACCAAACCTTATGCTGGTCCACTGTATTAATGACAATGTGTTCATTGGACCCATGGAGCAAGATGCCCTAGAAATCACCTATGTGCTAGAGTAGGGTAGTCTTGGAGACATGCCACATCAATGAAGATTTTAAGATATACAGTAGTCTGAGTTATGCTGGGATATCTCTTCTAAGGTAAAGAGTAGTTGCTATAGTTTGCATCTTCTACCAGTAAGAAAGAGGCATAGTGTTATCTGGGCCTCTGTGGATTGTGAAGCAGCACTTACTGCACATGGGAATACTGCTTTTATTCATTTATTGGATGTCTTAGGTTGTGTTCCCCTGCAGCAGAGTCTGAGAGAAGGATATGAGTACCAGTAGTGTATACACAGGAACCGAACACCAAATACCACATATTCTCAACTTATAAGTGGGAGCTAAACATTGAATACACATGGACACAAAGATGGGAACAGTAGACACCAAGAACTGCTTGAGGTGGGAGGTTGGGAGGCAGATGGGTTGGAAGGCTACATATCGGGAACTGTGCTTATTAGCTTGGTGATGGTGTCCTAGCTGGGGGGGCATTCATAGCCTCTGCACTGGGAAAACCAGCATTAATGTCAGCATTGATTTGTACACCAAACCTCAGCAACACATAATTTACCTATGTAACAAACCTGCACATGTATCCCCTGAACCTAAAATAAAACTAGAAAAAGGAAAAAAATATGACAGCTTAAGTATGACTTTGAAAGATATCCAAGAAATACTGTTAAGTGAAATAATCAATGTGCAGAGTAGTGTGTCTGGCGTGGTCTCATTTGCTTAAAAAAAAAAACTAGAATCAACTAAAAAAGAAAAGAAAGAGGATCCTAGGATGTGAGATAGGAAAGGGAAGAAATCCAATAAGGGGAGTGTTATTAAGCAGATTACCATGGTGGACAGCTGAGGCTTAATCCCACTGGAGAACTCTGGAAGACAGTGTAGAACACAGCTCAGAATTACCCCGAAGCAGGAAAGAACCCATCTGCAATTGCTTGTGGGCTTCTTCTAGGGACATTAATGTTGGACTTCATGGTGCAGGGGCTACAAATGCTCCCCCAGCCAGTAAAAAGCTCTCCTGCAGAGAGCCCCAGGTACTCACAATAAGCAGCTATTTGTGTGTGGTGGGTAGTCACACCAAGTATGTATGGGACAGGCACTCAGAGTGTTGGTTACATTTGGTGACTTATAAGCCTGGCAGTTTCAAATGTGGCCAGAACCAGGGAAGAATCTACAGCAAATCCAGACTGGTACAAACTGCCACACACAGGCCATGTGCAGTGTTGATGAAGGCATCCCTAGTGGATAAGACGTGCCAGGGAGTCTCTGGCAAGCCTCAGCAGGAAACTTCAGCACATGCCTCAAGGGCTCCAGAGCAAGGCCTTTAGCAAAGAACTCTTCATTCGAAAAATAGCCATTGTGTTGAAAAACAGCCACAAATGACTCTGTGCTTAGAGCTCCCCATCATGAGCTGGGTATCGTCATATCCACCAAATCATAAGATTCAGCAGGCACAGCACAACTTTATGTAAAATGAAAATGATATAATCAGGATGGGACTCCAGCAAGTCCAGAGCAAATGTCATAGAGAGGGGACTCAGATCTTCATGCCACCTACCTCTATTGCCCTAATGCCTGTCCCTGCATTGCACTATCTCCTCTCCCTGTGGCCTCATTGGACTGTTTGAATCTTCTTGTCCTAAGCAATAGTTACTCTTCTTTGGAATTCAATTTGTCCAGTCAAGCTTGAGAATTTCAGCAGCTCTTGCTTTTGGTGTACATTTTCATTTTGACTGAGAGTCGTAGCTTCATATGGAGGCCATGAAGCTATTCAGAGGGCAACAGAAATGCTTGGTGACTTCAGATGCTCTTTAAGTAGCTCATCAGGGTTCAGCAAACCATGAAGATAATAGATTTAAGTTCCAGTTTCCTTTCTTCCATGAAAAAGCTTCCATGGGAAGAGCTGTCAGAAAATCTAATAGATCTCTTGATCTAAATGAAATAGTTTAGAATGGGTTTTCTGAAAAGTTTTCAAATATCTCATTATCTTCCTTTCTTAAAGCTGAGAAAGAATGTATTCTTATGGAAAATGGCTTTACTTATACAATTTATACCCACCCATAGCTACCAGGCATTATATGTTTTACATATTGAATTCTATAATAACAACCCTGTGTTGGCAGGTAATATTTGGACTATTTTACAAGTAAAAAATGTCAAAGTCACCAAGAGAGTAAGCAATGGAGCCAGTGATGGTGGCAGGAGGCAGACAAATGCCTAAGCATTTAGGAGCAGGTCCCCATTGAAACCCCAACCTTGAAGCCAAAGGCAGTTTAAAGCCTAGCTTCAAGTCCCAGGTAAATCCACAGACCAGCTTGAGAATCTGTCTTCCCATTTGCTGCACTTTCCTCTGATTGGTCCGCACCCTTCACCTATTTTACATATACCTACCCTTTCCTAACTGGTTTTCTACACTGTTGTGCCCACCTTTGAGTGGTGTCTTCGCTTTAACCTTTTTTGCATACTCACAAGCCAATCAGCACACACTCCCCTTTCTGAGTCCATAAAAAGCCCTGGACCCAGCCACACTAGAAGAGAGAAACCACCCAACTGTGGGGGTGAGGGACCACCCTCCCCCAAGTCCCCTCTCCACTTATAGCTGTTACGTTACTCAGTAAAATTCTTCTCTGCCCATCTTCAACCTTCAAATTGTCAGTGTATCCTCATTCTTCTTGGATGCAAGACAAGAGCTCACTGATATGGTTTGGCTGTGTCCCTACCAAAATCTCATCTTGAATTATAGCTCCCATAATTCCCACATGTTGTGGGAGAGACCCAGTTGGAGATAATTGAATGACGGGGGCAGTTTCACCCATATTGTTCTTATGGTAGTGAATAACATTCAGTTGTTTTATAAGGGGTTTCTCCTTTCACTTGGCTCTCATTCTCTCTTGTCTGCTGCTATGTAAGACATGCCTCTCACCTTCCACCATGATTGTGAGGCCTCCCCAGCGACATGGAACTGTGAGTCCATTAAACCTCTTTTCTTTATAAATTACCTAGTCTCAGGTATGTATTTATCAGCAGTGATAAAATGGACGAATACACTTGGGAACCCCCCTAGTGCGGGTACAAGCTATAGCATGAATGGGCCAAGTAGCGGGGGTACCTGCAGCGGCAGGCGCATGGACGAGTGAGGCTCAGGTCAGGGAGAGTGGCCAGTCATGGAGGTCCCCAGTTGGCAAAGTGGCCAAGAAAAATCTTGCATCACCAGGATTCTAACTGTGAGCATGGAAGCCCATGCTTAATCCCTATACTGAATGCCCAGTCAGGTGGTCAAATTTCTGCCTGCTGAAAGCATCTATCAGGTGACACCCTCAGGAAAATCCTCCGCTAAATAGAGCCTACAATTCCTGGCAAGAACAAGAAATAATTTTGTTTCCTTCTCTCAGAAACAAGTGAAATCCATCAGCTGTGATTATTATTCCTGTGTTTTCAACTACTTCCAAGGCACTTTACATACAAAAAATCCAGTCCACAATCAGCAGAGAAAGAGCTTCCTCCTACTTTATCGTATACTATCCTCAATACATGGTTTCCAGCTCACAGTCCAAGATAGAAACCTTACAATTCCTGTTCTCCTTCCAAAAAAAATAGATTCCCTAGAAAAGGGACAGCTGTGAGCCATTAGCAGTCAACACTTTGAACAGCAGGAGGATGGTTGTTCTGGCCCAATAAAGGGAAACCGCACAGGACTTTAACCGTGGCCACTATGTAGTCTAACCACCAAATCCACATTGTGGGCAGCAAAAAGGAGAAAGGGGCATATTCTCATTCTTCTCTCATTCTTCTCTGATTCTCATTCTCTCATTCTGGCCATCTCTCATTCTGGGCATTCTCACTCTCTCATTCTGGGCATTTCCCAGAAGGGATGCATATCCCTTCTGCATTGCATCCTTTTTAATCAGATGTTAGTCACATGAGCATAAACAGCAGCAAGTGAACTTGGAGAATACAGTCTTTCTTATGGATGGCTATCTGCTCAGTCATAAATTGGTAGTTCAATTATTCGGCATATTGGGAGGCAATTAGCAGTCTCTAGTTCCACACTTCCAATTTGATCCTCAATGTTCCTCCCAAGGCAGAGTGTTTGGATTTGCCTAAGGGCTTCAGGCATTCCAGGCATCCTTCCCACTGACCAAGCACCAGCCCTGGGAACTTCCATGTTCAGGTATAATCGCTGTCTTCTCTCCACCTACCCGGGGCATTTTTATACATGCAACTTATAGTCTTGACATCTTAGTGCTCAAGAGCCATCTACCTCCTCTGCTTCCCACTTTGATCCCCTCTCTCAATTCTGGTTTCTGAGACTCTGAGCTATCTCTCCTCCTCATGTGATTAAAATAAAAATATAATATCCCTTTTAGGGGAAAGCCACTCCCTACACTGTAATGTAGCTTTACTTTTATTTGATAACAGTTACCATAATCTCATGCAATTTAAAAGAAATTATAATTCCACACTCAGAATAAAAGGGGAGTGGTTTCCTTACATATGCAGAAGGCAGGAATTCTGTGCTTCAAGTTCTGTGCTTGAAGAATAGTTTTTTTTTTCCACTTAATCCTAAGATTAAGAACTGATTATAAGGCAATATACTCTGCTAGAAGGGGGTGGGGGCAGGGAATGCATTCTGTCTCAGATTTTAAATTATAAACCAAATTATACAAAGATGTAAAACTTAGAGGGAAAACTTAATAGGCTAAGGACATGAACAAAAGTAGAAATACAAATGGGTAATACATCTCAAAAAAATGCAACTTCTAAGAATAAAAATTTAAGTAATAAGACATCATTGTCTTTTACCTATCTGACTGATAAAAATTCATGAGAATTATATAAATATAGAAGAAGGGATCAGGCACAGTGGTTCATGCCTGTAATCCCAGCACTTTGGGAGGCCAAGGAAAGCAGATCACTGGAGCCCAGCCGTTCAACACCAGCATGCGCAACATAGCGAAACCCCATCTTCCACAAAAATAAATTTAAAAATTAGCTGGTTATGGTGGTGCATGCCTGTAGTGCCAGCTGCTTGGAGGGCTGATGCGGGAGGATTGCTTAAGCCCAGGAAGCAGAGGTTGCAGTGAGCCGAGATGATGCTATTGCACTCCAGCCTGTGCAACAGAGCCAGACCCTGTCTCCAAAAAAACAAAACATAAAAGAAAAAAAAAAAGGAAAAGGGTACTGTCTAACTTAACTGACTCAAGTTGAAAGTAGTACAATTTTTAAAAATGCTTTGATCCCAGGTTTCATCCTGCTGGGAATTGGACCAGAGTGAAAAATGTTTGTACACAACAATTCAGTTCCAATTTGTTTGTAATAGAAGAAAACCTACATGCCCAATGCTGAAGGAATGGTTAAATACGTTACTGGACTTCTATGTAACGGACTGCCATGTAGCCATTTGAAATTCCAAGAAACATCTATTGTCACTGATATTTAGGTTACATTTTCTTTAATTTAGGGAAAAAAATGTAGCTTACAAAATAGTGCATGCTGTATATGCATTACCATTTTTGTAAAATGTGTATAATTATATATTGATCTTTATACATTTACCGTGTAAATAGTCTCTAAGAGGACATATACCAAAATGTTACATATTGTTTTCTCTGGAAAGCAGCATTTCTGATTATTTTATTGTTTTTATTTTCTTTTTGCATATCTGTTTATTGTAAGCATTCCACAAAGTTTTCACTTTGAAAAGTTGCTTTTATTTAAGTCATAAAATATCTAGAGGAGTATAGCACTGAATATTTACCAATTCTTTGGAGAGGAAATGACTTTCCAAGTAACAGAAATCACAAAGGAAAACACTGATCATTTGCCAAAAATAACAACTATAGTATGTCAAAAAAAATAAAATGCAAGAAGTCTGAGGAAAAGTAATATCCATGACAAATCTTATACCAAAATCTAATATAACATAATCAGATAAACACTACTCTAAAAGTGAAATAGGCAAACGTAAACTATGTATACTGATAATTCTCAAAATGGGCAAAGCAGTCAGAAACACATTAAGAAATTAATTTCATTATTAATTTAATAAAATTAAAACAAGGCTATTAAATTCATAATTATTAGGTTGAGAATTATATGAAGCTAACTCTATTGTGCAATGTTTGTAGCTGTGTAAATTGGTGCAATACTTTTGGAAAGCCATGTGGCAATAATACTCATCTGCAGCCAGAAAACTGATTAGCCTTTGACCTGGTAATATCCTAGAGATGCAATCCAATTTAAGAAAAAGCTACATACAGGAAGATGTTTATGATCACTTTTTTATAGCAGCAATTTAGAGGAAATATTCTAAATGTCAACAAAGAATGCTGAAATATATTGTTGGTAAATCTACTAAAGGGAATATAATAAAACCATTAAAATTAGGGCTATGATAATTATGTAATAACAGAAAATTTCTCAGGTTAAGTACCAAAAGCAAGATACTAAATTTCATGGTATTTTTAGAGTATGGATAGACAATAGACTCAAGCAAAATGTACAGATATGTTCAGATAACTAACAATTCTTAAAAATTACCAGTAGTCCTGGCTACTCAAAAGGCCAGCTAGGGAAGATCACCTGAGGCCAGCAGTTTCAGACAAGCCTGGGCAACATTTCTTTTTTAAAAAAATTGCCAATTATCTCCATTGCCAATATTTTCTTTAAACAACTTGCATTTTTAATAATCTATTTTAAGTGATGGCTGTGAAAACTATGCAGCAACATGGAAAATTATAATACAGTGTTATCTGAAGAATGTATATCCAGTTGTATGTATATATGGATAACAATCCATAGGATATTGTCTGCTAATAAATGTATGGGTAAATTTTATCTCACTAGCATCAAAATTGGATAATTTTGTAAAGATAACTTATTTATAAATAAAAAGTAGATATAGAACAGCATGATACTATATCAATAAATATGCCATTTGAGCAAAAAAAAAAGGTTTGGAATATAAAGGGTAAGAGGCTTATATATAGATTTGTCAACCTTCTTTTTGTATTCAAAACTACAAATCATTAACCAGCTTTTGCTTTTCTTAACAAATAGAAAATAGTTTCACAATGACTTTGACAAGAACATAGGAAAGAGAGATAAACAGACACGCATTCGTGGTTTGCAAACTAATTTCTTTTTTTTTTCTTTTTTTTAATTATACTTTAAGTTCTAGGGTACATGTGCACAACGTGCAGGTTTGTTACATATGTATACATGTGCCATGTTGGTGTGCTGCACCCATTAACTCATCAGCATCCATCAACTCATCATTTACATCAGGTATAACTCCCAATGCCATCCCTCCCCCCTTCCCCCTCCCCACAATAGGCCCCAGTGTGTGATGTTCCCCTTCCTGTGTCCAAGAGATCTCATTGTTAAGTTCCCACCTATGAGTGAGAACATGCAGTGTTTGGTTTTCTGTTCTTGCGATAGTTTGCTGAGAATGATGGTTTCCAGCTGCATCCATGTCCCTACAAAGAACATGAACTCATCCTTTTTTATGGCTGCATAGTATTCCATGGTGTATATGTGCCACATTTTCTTAATCCAGTCTGTCACTGATGGACATTTGGGTTGATTCCAAGTCTTTGCTATTGTGAATAGTGCCGCAATAAATATACGTGTGCATGTGTCTTTATAGCAGCATGATTTATAATCCTTTGGGTATATACCCAGTAATGGGATGGCTGGGTCAAATGGTATTTCTAGCTCTAGATCCTTGAGGAATTGCCATACTGTTTTCCACAATGGTTGAATTAGTTTACAATCCCACCAACAGTGTAAAAGTGTTCCTGTTTCTCCATATCCTCTCTAGCACCTGTTGTTTCCTGACTTTTTAATGATTGCCATTCTAACTGGTGTGAGATGGTATCTCATTGTGGTTTTGATTTGCATTTCTCTGATGGCCAGTGATGACGAGCATTTTTTCATGTGTCTGTTGGCTGTATGAATGTCTTCTTTTGAGAAATGTCTGTTCATATCCTGTGCCCACTTTTTGATGGGGTTATTTGTTTTTTCTTGTAAATTTGTTTGAGTTATTTGTAGGTTCTGGATGTTAGCCCTTTGTCAGATGAGTAGATTGCAAAAATTTTCTCCCATTCTGTAGGTTGCCTGTTCACTCTGATGGTAGTTTCTTTTGCTGTTCAGAAGCTCTTTAGTTCAATTAGATCCCATTTGTCAATTTTGGCTTTTGTTGCCATTGCTTTTGGTGTTTTAGACATGAAGTCCTTGCCCATGCCTATGTCCTGAATGGTATTACCTAGGTTTTCTTCTAGGGTTTTTATGATATTAGGTCTAACATTTAAGTCTCTAATCCATCTTGAATTAATTTTTGTATAAGGAGTAAGGAAGGGATCCAGTTTCAGCTTTCTACTTATGGCTAGCCAATTTTCCCAGCACCATTTATTAAATAGGGAATCCTTTCCCCATTTCTTGTTTTTCTGAGGTGTGTCAAAGATCAGATGGCTGTAGATGTGTGGTATTATTTCTGAGGGCTCTGTTCTGTTCCATTGGTCTATATGTCTGTTTTGGTACCAGTACCATGCTGTTTTGGTTACTGTAGCCTTGTAGTATAGCTTTGAGTCAGGTAGCATGATGCCTCCAGCTTTGTTCTTTTGACTTAGGATTGTCTTGGCAATGCGGGTTCTTTTTTGGTTCCATATGAACTTTAAAGCAGTTTTTTCCAATTCTGTGAAGAAACTCATTAGTAGCTTGATGGGGATGGCATTGAATCTATAAATTACCTTGGGCAGTATGGCCATTTTCACGATATTGATTCTTCCCATCCATGAGCATGGTATGTTCTTCCATTTGTTTGTGTCCTCTTTTATTTCACTGAGCCGTGGTTTGTAGTTCTCCTTGAAGAAGTCCTTTACATCCTTTGTAGCTGGATTCCTAGGTATTTTATTCTCTTTGAAGCAATTGTGAATGGGAGTTCATTCATGATTTGGCTGTCTGTGCAAACTAATTTCTGAGAGGCAGTGAGTAGCCTGAACTCCTGGCCTCAGGAAATGAAAATAGACACGATTCCACTTCCTAGTTCCTAAGTATTTCATAATTTTTTTTCTATGATCAGTCTTCCACAGGCCTGGCCTGGGTCCCAGAAAATAAAGTACACAAACTTCTTACTTCTTCAGAATGCCTCGGGTCTGCTCTTTCCTTAGCAAATATTTCCAACGTGCCAACTGTTTACACATGGCTTCTGAACTTTCCCATCCATACCCAGAGTCCAGCAGGGTTTGTCAGTTACTGGTAATTCTCAGGAAACAGAACTCTCGCCATCCTTCGAGGCGAGCAAGGAAGGATTTGCCATGACAGCCTCGCCTCCAGGCACACAGCTGGTGTCCATTCCTGCCATGCAAGAGAGAATGGAAGGTTTCAGAAACACCGACTTCAAGCAACCATTGTGCTGTTCTCAGTTTAGTACCACAGTTTTCAAGGTGCATTTGAGAGAAATTGGAAAACAAGCAGATAAGGAAAAGGTTGGCTGCCTGACAGTTTGGTCTTTCGTGTTTAGTTAACAGCCGTGACTTGCACAAGGGCGCTGTGCAATAGCCATAATCCTTTCCAGAGTGCCTTCAGCATGTTTTCAGCTGCTTAGTAAGATTTAGTCTCACTTGCTGACATCACCTCTTGAGGGTTATTTAAGTGCTCAGGTATTTTTCCAAGCAGCCTGGTGGTGTTCCTCTATCCTCTGTATTATTCCAACCCAGCAGGTCTCAACACTCTCTTAACAATGACAAGGAAGACCAATGACATTTTGCCCATGGGCAAAGTCAGATGTAATGAAACCCACTCCTTCACAAGAATATTTGGCAGAGAAGTTGAATACTAAGCTGATTCCTAGTAACTATTCATAATACCTCTAGTGAAATGCTACCCTTTCCTCTTCCATGCAAGAAAGCATTTCAGGATATCAGTGCACAGGGACATATCACTGAGGAAACTTTTAAGCCACCAAAATTTATTCAAAATTTAAATGAGTAGAAAATGGGCATTGCAGTTATTAGTAATAAAAATGACTTATGACACAATTCGGAGCTAAACTTTAGGTATGACTTACCGCCTTCACCACCCAGCAACCCAGGATGTATTTTAACTTCTAAAGATGTCAGAATATACATTGGCTCCACTCTTGCTATAAGAGCGCTACAGTTGGATTTGACCCTTTATGGCTTCGTCTTGAGTTTTTTGCAAAGCCCATATGGTGTTCCTATTGCTCTTTCCATGGTTGATATTCCTGTAGAATCAAACCCACGGATTCCCCATTCTTGTCAAGAGATATATCCATCATCTATTATGAAAGAGTTAGATCCGCTAGGAAGAGCTAAGTGGTGACACTGAGCTGAGCTACTGCAAGCTACAGTTCACAATCCCAGCAGCAAAAGGGTGCTATGCTTAGCTCCTCTACTTTCCCAAATGTCATCTGTTGCCTGTTGTGTCTTTTTCCACATTTCAAATCCTGCTATGATCCACGGTTATGCTTATTTTGAAATATATTATACATAGAAAGAATATGTAATATGCATATGTACAGTTTGAAAAATAAGAAAATGAATACCCATGTACCCAACACCTGGCTTAAGAAATGGATAACATTCCCTGTAAACCAGAAGCTTCCTCCTTTCACTCCACTACTAGCCTCATGCCACACAGAGGCAACCACTACTCTGAATTTTGTAACAATCATTCCTTTATTTTTCTTTAAGATTTTATTACTGATGATATAAGCCTAAACAATGTATTGCTTCATTCTGCCTGGTTTTGAATTTTAATATAAGTGAAATCATGCAAAATATATTTCTTATGGCTTCCAAAGAAGTAACATGATGTTTTAAAGATTCACCTGTCTAAATATCTATTTCTGTAGTTAATTTATTTTTACTGCTGTATAGCATTCCATTATATGAATATACCCTACCTTATCTGTCCTATTGAAATGTTCCCAGCTTCTGTTTGCCTGCTTGCTTTTTGAAAATTGTTTTGTGAGAATTTTTAAACCTGTCTCTCCTTAGGAGTGTTCACATATTAAACTTTATTACAAAGTTGGATTTCTACATACCCTGGCTTTGTCTCTCAGCTTCCTATTTAGTTCAACTGGTCTTTTAATCTGTTACTGCATGAATATTAAACTGTCTTTATTGAAAGTCAATAAGACAAGTCTTGTTCTTCTAGAGTAGTTTTATATTTCAGGATCCCTTTGCTTCTCCAAATAAATTGTAGAATCTGTTGACCAGTCATCCTAAAAAAAATTAAATGTAAATTGTATTTACTATAAATCTATGAATACATTTGAAGGGGATCAATATCTTTCTTACTACATGAAACATCCTCCGTTTAGTTAGAATCCCTTTTAATAGCATCATCATTTTCTTGCTGAATGGCTTATACTTCATTTTTGTTGATTCCTGTGTACCTGATAACTTTGCAGTTATTATAAAGTATAAAATTGTTTGAAATTCCATTGTCTAACTGATCGTTCATGGTATACAGAATACTATTGACTTCAGTATACTGAGTTAATATGAAGAACTTGCTAAATATATTTACTAATTCTAATAACCTATTCAAAAACTCTTGCATTTTTACACAATTATTTCATCTTGAATGATAGTTTTAATTCCGCCTCTACAATAAGTAATCTTTGATTTTTTTTGTTTTATTTTGTTTTGTTTCCTGACTCACTGCACTATCTTGCTCCTCCAGTAAAATGTTGAACAGAAGTAGTTATAGTAGTCATCCTTGTCCTTCTCCTGATCTCAAAAGGAAAGCTTTCAACATTCTACCATTTATTATGATTTTTTATCTAAGCTTTCATAGTGGCCCTTGGTTGGGTTAGCAAGCCTTTTTGGGCCAGGTGCGGTGGTTCATGCCTGTAATCCTAGCACTTTGGGAGGCCAAGGCAGGCGGATCGAGGTCAGGAGGTTCAAGCCCAACCTGGCCAACATGGTGAAACCCCGTCTTCACTAAAAACACAAAAATTAGCCAGGTGTGGTGGCAGGCACCTATAATCCCAGCTATTCTGGAGGCTGAGGCAGGAGAATTGCTTGAACCCAGGAGGCAGAGGTCACAGTAAACCAAGATTGTGCCACTGCACTCCAACCTGGGTGACACAACAAGACTCAAGAAAGAAAGAAAGAAAGAAAGAAAGAAAGAAAGAAAGAAAGAAAGAAAGAAAGAAAGAAAGAAAGAAAGAAAGAAAGAAAGAAAGAAAGAGAGAGAGAGAGAGAGAGAGAGAGAGAGGGAGGGAGGGAGGGAGGGAGGGAGGAAGGAAGGAAGGAAGGAAGGAAGGAAAGGAGGGAGGGAGGGAAAGAAAAGAAAAGAAGGCTTTCTCTAATCCTAGTTTGGTTAGAGATTTTATCATAAATACCCTGTTAGCCAAGTGAGTTGCTAATACTGAACTTTAGAATTAAAATGACTTAAACATACCCACCCAGTCATGGCAAAACTGATCTGAATAGCATATCCCTGTAGGGAAGGCCCCTCCACAGTATTTGGCATGGGACAGAGAACTTATGTCCTCTGCAGAAAGGCACATTTCTAAATGAAAGGAGAATGGATGAAGCTGAATAAGCATGACTGGTTATTCTTCCAGTATTTACCAATCAGGTGTTATTCATGTCCCCTAGCATAGAGTGAGTAAAAGGACTGTAACGTTCTTCTCCACCAGAGTTTTTAGAAACAGAGAAAGAATTGTAGAGAAGCTCTGTCCCTAAGTCATCCCATTTTAAAGATGAGGCTTTTACATGCAGAGGAACCCATCTTGTAGAAAGTTCACAGGGCATGGATAGGGAATGAGAGGACTAGGGAAGAAATCCATTGTGTCTTACTTAATTTCTCAGCAAATGTGCTAAGAATGAAGACTTGCAGTTCTTTGCATTTCCAGCCATCTGTTTAACTGTAGGAACAATCAGGATAGATTCTCCCCTAAATAAAGTTTTAGTCAGTCTGTATACCCTCTGTATATACAACCAGAAGAAAAAATATCTGTCTTTCTAATAAGTCCTCCATGGGAGGATTAACTTTCAAACTTTCTTGAATATGGTTCACAATAAGAAACTTTTTTCAGCATGCACATACTACACATGCTGAAAAAAGTTTTACAAATAATCCTTACTCTTACTTCATGTAAAGGGCTAAAGCACTTCAAAGCTTTACTCTGACCCTATGAGTCAGGAAGGAAGCTGTCTTTGTCAGCTCATGCTACTATAACAAAATATCTTTGACTGGGTAATTTAGAAACAACAGAAATTTATTCTCCATAGTTCTGGAGGCTTGGAAACCCAAGATCAAGTCTCAGATAGATTTGGCATGTGGTGTAAGCCCACTCTCTGCTTCCAAGTGGCACCTTCTTATGGCATCCTTACTTGGAAGGGCAAAACAGGACTAGGGCATTCTCTTCTACCTCTTTCATAAGAGCATGAATCCCATTTATGAGAGTGGAGTGCTCATTACTTAATCACTTCCCCAAAGGCCCCACTTCTTCATACCATCACATTGGGTGGGAGGTTCCAACATATGAATTTTGGAGGGACACATATATTCAAATCATAGCAGAAGTGATGAGGAAGCCTGAAAGTGGAGTAGATGTTGTTGGTGTCTGACCCCAATGGTCCCCTTTACCAGGCCTGTCACCCATCCACTTGCACCAGCACCTATGAGTGTTGGCTGCTAATGGCTCACAGCTGCACCCATCTCTGGCTAATTGCCCTTGACCTACAGAAGCCATCTTGCCAGGAAATGCCCAGGAGTTTAAACCCCACTATCCCAACTCAGGTGCAGCCCACAGCCAACAACTAACCAACACGGGATCAAAAGCCCAGCCCCATTGCCTCCAGTTGGAGTAACTGTGGTGATCGCTCCTCCAGAGTCCCTTGGGATTGGGCTGAAGCTAGACTCCAGCTGAAGCCAGTCTGTGCTTAGCTTCTCTTCTGCCCTAGCCTGCTTTCCTCGCTTGCTTACTGATTTTTCCTGAAACCCTCAATAAATCACTTGCACAAGATTCAACTCCGGCTGTGCTTCCAGGGAATTGACCTAAGACAGGGAGCCAGAAAAGAAAAAGAAGTATGTTTGGGATATTTCAATACCTTTTAGCAGCTCTGTTCAATTTTTTCTCTTATATTTTGGTAACCATCTCTGTAGAAAACTTTGACCGAATTAAAAATACTTCAAGTATCCACCATCATCAATACTGGGAAAGGGATGATTACAATGGATGTACTTCTCTTGGTCAATTAAATCTCTTCCTTGTGGAAGAATCCATTGTTCAACTGTTCCCATATTCTGTGAGTTATTGCGATGTGCTGCTACATCTTGACCTTTACATTATGCTCTCATTTGATTAGCTGACCACTTAATTTATCCCTTGTTAGTGGCCTTCCTGCCTTGTGTAGAAAAGACAAATGACCAATGAAAACAGACTACAGAAAAGGTCAGGAAAGTAGAAGGTATGGCCATATTTCAGGGAACAACGAGTGAATTACAATTTACATACATCATTCCCTCAGTGAGAATAGGCAAGTAGCAGAAAATGCATTCTTTCACATTCCAGTAACACCCCATTCATTTACAGGCTAACCAAATGGAAACTCAGAACACCTGACCAGCCTGGACAAATGTTGCCCCAGCCTCTCTTTTGCAACTGAAATCATGGGTCTTGACAGTGATAAAGTGCTAATGGCCATCGCTGGTCCACATGTGGATGGTATCTTATATTTTTAAAATATTTTATCACAAGGAATTCACACTGCCAATGGGCATACAAAGTATGGCTTCACTCTTAAAATTTAGCTGAATGCATAAAGGCGAAAGTTACTTCTTCCTTCCTATAAACAGTGGGAAACTAGCGGTTAAGAGTGTGGGCTTTGGAAAGAAAGACTCCTGGGTTCAACTTCCAGGCTTGCCACTTATGGGTTGAGAAAACAGAGGCAAATTATTTAACCTTTCTGAGTATTGCTTTCCTTATCCATTAAAATAAAAATGATAATTAGACCAAGTATTTTGATTCTGAAAGATTGATTCACTTAGTATAATATCTAGCACACAGTGAACATTAAACAAATTTACGTTGTTATGGTTACTTTTCAAGGCACATGAAATTACTAAATTGTAGAGTTACTAAATTTTAGAGTTAAATTTAGTAATACAGAATCCCACTTTATAGATATAAGTGGAACATCAGAGGGTTGAATACAGCCTCTCCAAAAGCTCCTAGGGGCTAGGTGCTGTAGCTCATACCTATAATCCTAACGTTTTGGGAGGCCAAGGGGGGAGGATTACTTGAGGCCAGGAGTTCGAGAGCAGCCTTGGCAACATAGCAAGACCCCATTTCTATAAAGAAAAAGTTAAAAAAAATAGCCAGGCATAGTGGCATAGTCTATACCCTAGCTTCTTAGTAGTTCAAGGTTGCAGTGAGCTATGATTGTGCCACTGAACTCCTGCCTGGGCAACAGAGCGAGACTTCAACTCCAAAAAAAAAAAAAAAACACACCCAGGGCCAGCATATTGCACACTCCAGGCTCCCGGGCTCTCCATTCACATGGGATCCAATAGTATGCTGTGGGTTGCCACTTAACACTGTATTGCAACCTTCTCTGGATTGTGGAGCACAGAAAGCCTTACATATGTCAGTCCTTTACCTTGCTATGCTACTAGGTTTCCTTCAAAGAGACTGACCGTATAGTCACTCCATGTCTGAACTGTCTATAATATTAATATGACAAATGGATCCTGATGACTTTGCCAGAAAAAAAAGCAAATGGGTCACCTGATAAAATAATTAAATCAAGGACTTGATAGAAAGTGAATATCCAAAGTCACTTGTTTTGTAGAATTGAAGATGTCTTCTCTACTCTTTCTTTTTCTTAGTTCTAATTCATTTTAAGCTGATTACTCCTGCTTTGTGTTGCTGGCAGCAGCAAAAATAAACCCTCCCCCCACCCCGAAAAAAAGTTACAATCTAATCATGCAACGGTGAGATATGACTGTCTCCCAACATGGTTACGTGGTGGTTATTCTCAGTGCCATTTAATTTATTGTGTCCCTCTTCTTTGCTCAGTGCCCCGGGAGGCTGACCCATATTGGACTATATCATTCAGCTCCCTGCCCTGTAGGTTTCTGTTGGGCTTGGCCAAAGAAAGGCACTAGTAGAAATTGCAAAGGAAAAAGGAGAGTGAGGTTGAGATTTATTTATTTATTTATTTATTTCCCCAGCTTCCTCCCTGCCAATCATAGCAGGTTTACTACATCTCTCTAATGAAGGTCACAACTCCTGAAAGGTTATCCTTGTCATAAAATCCTCTCTTCTCCCTCCCCGACCCTATGGGTTCCAATAACCAACAGCTCCCCTTTACCCTTCCGCCCAAGGATGGGAATGACCTCCCATTGTGACTAGCCTCAAAGTTATGGCACCATCGTTTCCTGCTTTCCCTTACTGCCCCTTTGTAAATAGGCCCTTCTCAGCAGTCTCTCCTCAAGTTCTTCAATTTGAACATTTCACTTGTTCTTTTCTGGGACTTTAATAGATACATTTAATGAAAGTCAATAGTAAGTATAACTTAATTTGCATGTAGAAAATTAACTTTTGTTGTATTTCTAAATGCTTAGGTCACTGTTCTCCTCCTATAGTGTGTGAATATTTTTCTCACCATTGCTTCCATCAGTGACCAAAACTTTGACTCAGGGACTGAATCATATAAAGACTAATTCTTAAACTTTGTCTATACCCAAAAGAGTTTTACAGTTTTCACCATGGAAAACTACAAAAACTGATAAGTGATCCTTATAAGCAGCTTTAGAGAAGCTCAGTCTCAGTCCACAAAATAAAACCTAGAGGAAATAACGTACCTGTCTATCCTGGAAGTCAATTTCAGATTTAAGCCCCCATCAAACTGGCAGGAAACAATCCCAGGGGTTCAGTGGTCATCCCTTTTTCTCAGTTTGTATCTAAGTTCAGAGGGCAGAATGGAGGTGAGTTTGTTGGGAATAGTCATTTGCCCACACAGTTTGCCAAAGAGATGGTCACTGTCTTGTCCTGGTGGCTCCTTGAGGCCCAGTTTCTCATTGATGCCTCATGGTCCCAGGATACTAGATTCTGTGAGAATGTCTCGGGCCTTAACCACCTAGATGCACATTCTGGGGTCTTGCTCCCTCTGTGAGATGCTGTCAGGATCCCCACTTCTCTAGGGCCTACAACCTCTCTCCTGTCCTCCATTCAGCCCAAGAGAATGTTCTTCTAGTCTGCAGTGGGCACTTCTATGAACCCCCGCTTTTGCCAAGCCACTCTGCTTCTTTCTGCAAGGGACTTTCAACTTTCCTCATCCTTGTTGGATACTTTGAGCACTCCTTTGGGTTTGGCCTTTGAAAACGGAAGCTAGAAGGAATTGAGGTCTTCCTTTTAGACTTTCAACCCTGCCATTGACTTTGCTGAGGGCAGAGAAATGGGAAAAAAATTAACACAAATTAATCTTTCGAATATATCTAGCTGCACAGCCAAAAGCAGTTAATTTGAGGAGGAAAAAAAAAGCAATCACATGATCCTTGACTTTGCCCTCAGTATCTGCATTTGAGTTTTGGGAGATAGCATAGTTTTTATTCAACCACAACTGACCGCCTCAGATCATGGTGGTGTCTGAATCCTATGATCCAAATATGACCTCTTATCAAGATACGCATACCTGAACTAAACAACACCGTTCCACTCAGTCATATTTTCTATTAAAAATATAATTTTCTATTGCATTACTTTAAAATAATCTGCTGTTACTTATACTTTTAACATCATTTAAGAAAATATTTCAAAAGCAGGAAACCTTAAGTTCACAGCTTTTATAAAATCTTGATCCACTTATTAATCTCAAAACTCCTACAGCCTTTTTCAACCAGAAAGAATTTGTTTTTCCTTCTCAAAATAAATGGAATTTCCTCATGAAGTTGATTACCAGAACTGACTAATTATTAAATAATTAACCTTTTAATCCTTGCTCTAGCAGATTTCTAGTTCACCTCCAAAATAATCTTTATGTTTTAAGAGGATTGTGTGCTTTCTTCATATCAATTTGCAACATTTTTAAACAGAAAAAAATGTTAATTATACAGATTTTTCTAAAGAGGTTTCATCACATGATGCTACCTACACACATCAATTTTTTTTTTTCAACTTTTCAGCAATTGTGAACTCTTGGTCCCTGCCAGGCTAGCAAGAAATGTGAGGAGCCGTGTTCTGTGGCTCCACACTCAAGTCAGACCCAGCAGGCTTTGAAGGTGAGCATAAAAGGTCTGCATAAGGATTCTAATATTTAAGCCCAGCTGGAGAATGTTACAGACCCTGTAGAGCTCCTTCAAGACGTGACAGGATTCCTCGTATTTCCGGCTGTAAATGCAACCTTTTCAACCTCAAATATCCTGCAATCCTTCAAGTATTAAGAAAGTTTTGACCTTGGTCTTTTAGTATGTTTTACTTAACACACCTCCTCATGTCATCAGAAGACCTCCACAAATCCCGTCACACTGCTCCATTTCTGACCGGAAAGAGCAGACTCTGAGCTGTGTCTGGATTAGGCTCAGAGCCAAATTCCTAAGTCTATTAAGAACCACCCTAAAATGACCAATCATAAGAGAGTCCCATAGGTCAAAAACCTCAAGAAATAGAATGGATCTTCGGCTGTCTTACAGCAAAAACATCCTCAAACCCCATCTTCTCCTGTGGATCTTGGAACAGACCAAGCAAGGTAAGTGGATTTGGTCGAGTCCACTCATCTTTGTTATATGTGCCCTAAACAGCAAGCACAGGTACTATTCAGTATGATTAGATGGCCAATAAGCTACAAAGGAATGGGGCTGTGTATGAAGTGCCTTTAAGGTGACAGGTAGAAATGAATACTCATTATAATTTTTTAAGTCCCAAGGAAAATTTGTCAAGCAAGATTCTGTCCTATTCAGGACATGTATATATTTCTCTGTGTTTTCTGCCCTATGCAATTAGAGGCTATTATCCAATGACGACTATTATAAACCCAAGCCATTAATCATCCCATAGAAGTTTAGTAAAGCTCTATGTAACTAATACCTCTTTCCTTAGTCATTAGCTGGCCTGGGAAAGACAAGATCATTCTGAGTCTCTGAAGTCTTAAAAGCAAACATTCACCAAATTCTTTCCACTTGTTTTGGGGCTTATTTACCAATTAAAAAAAAAAATCTTCCAAATATAACATTCCACAAAACCCACTGACATTGTTCTCCATACACCTGGCTTAGTTGTCGAAAGGAAGAGAGTGGCGTGGGCAGGAAGATTGAACTGATTAAGCCCTGGCCTGTTTTCATTTATGAAATCCCTTTCACTACTGAGCAAATGGAAAGGCAAGGCCACAGAGACTCCTTGAAGCTCAGTCTGCTTGAATTAATGTGTTGCTACTCAGAATCTGATTGTGAAGCTTAAGAACTTGCATTTAAGGAGAAAACACCATGTGTGTCTGGGTATGCCGTGCAGATTGACAGGGAAACCAAGGCATGTGGTGGACTTTGCAGAGCATATCTGGATGCTATAAATCACCAGCTTTACACATGTTACTTAGAATATCCATATAGAGGGAATGCAAGCATTATTTCAATATTAGAACCATCTCCTCTTCCAGGGTATTTTTACACCTAGCTTATTGAATTAATCATATATAAATCATTTTTCATGTATTTTATAGTTGTCATGTCATGTTCCAAAATGACTACTATTTGAATGTATCCATGTACTTAGTCCAAAATTAACTAAAATTATCTTAATTAAAGAGGATTAAATAGATTTTTTAAGTGTTTAACACAAAATACATATGCAAAATTTAATAGCTTTCCTTCCCAGCAGGAAAATACAGGGAAAATAGAAGGAAAACTGGGTCTCTTTAGATTTGCAATAATATATAATGCTTTGGAATAACTGTAATGGGAAATATAAATACCCTCATGAAGAAAACTACAAAACTTTATTGAGGAACATTAACATTTTTTTGACTAAATGAAAATATATATCACATACTTGGATGGAAAGAATGGTTATTTAACACAGTCAATACTTGGCAAATTAATGTGAAGGCTTAATGCAATTCTAATCAAAATATAATTTTAACTTTTTCAGTAAATTGATAAAATGATCTTAAAGTTCATCCAGAAGAATACATAGGCAAGAATAACTAAGAACTGAAAAATAAGTGCACTGTACATCAGTAGTCGGTAAAACAAAACACAACAAAAAAATAATTACGGCATTAGCACAGGAGTATAAAAATCGAGTTGACCCCTGAACAACTCAGGATTGAACTGCGCAGATCCACTTGTAGATGGACTTTCTTCTACCTCTGCCATCCCTGAGACAGCAAGACCAACTCTTCCTTTTCCTCCTCTTCCTGCTCAGCCTACTCAATACGAATACAGCAAGGATGGAGACCTTTATGATGATCCACTTCTGCTTAATGCACAGTAAATATATTTTCCCTTCCTTATGATTTTCTCAGTAACATCTTCTCTTCTCTAGCTTACTTTGTTGTAAGAAAACTGGACAATATTCATATAACATAAAAAATATGTGATAATTGAATATTTATGTAATTCATAGGGTTTTCGGTCAACAGCAAGTTATTAGTAGTTAAGTTTTGGGGGAATCAAGTTTTACGTGAATTTTGACTGGGCAGGGGATCAGCATGCCTAACCTCTGTGTTGTTCAAGAGTCAACTGTAATCAGATAAAATTGGCTACATAAACCAGAGACTCATCCTACTAATCTATGCTTTTTTAATATAAAAAAATCTAGGAAGGTGGCCTCACAGGTCAGTGTTGAATGTGCCTAGGTAGTTGGTTTACTCACTTGCTTATCACTTGTGGTCACCCAATCTCGTGCACATTTTCCCTATATTTCAATAATTTCTCACATTGTGAGGACTGCCTTCCAAAAATAATTTCTAGAAACGTTCCTTCCCCAGTCAGATGCAGCTACATTTTCCTCAAACGCTCCAAATGTTTTACAGGTAAACGCAGCAGCGCAGGCAGCTGGCAGATCACTCACCTGGCCAGTGCTCTGACGCAGCTCTAGACTTAATTGCTGGAAGATCGCCCCCTAGCTCAGTGATTTTGTGGGCACATAACATCCTCAGTATGTGCCATGTCTGCTTAAATTAGCCATAGTGGATTCTGTTCTTTACAACTAAAATGCTAACTAATAAAAATTGGTTACTGATTTTTAATGAAAAAAGTTATTTAAATCCACACCTCCCATAACACACATTAAAGTGAATTTCTGTAGATCAAGAGATAAATGTTTTTACATCAAATCATTTAAAAACTAAAGAAAAATATAGAGGACCTCTAAACAGAGAAAGACTCTCTAATGGTGAAAATAAAGAAAGAAAACAAGAAAAAGGGAAATACATTTCAGCACTTAAAAATGTTATACTTCTTGGGTGAAAGGGTACAAACATACAGTAAGACAGAAGGAATAAATTCAATGTTTGATAGAGCAGGGTGATTATACTTAACAAAAATGTATTGTATTCAGGTGATGGACACCCTAAATACCCTGCCCTGACTTGATCACTTCACGTTACATACATGTAACACAATTTTACACGCACCCTATAAATTTGTACAAATTTTTAAAAAATAAAAATGCACCGACAAAGGCTTTTTTTAAAAGTTAGCATGCAGAATCTGTAAAAAGAAGTGTTGCTCATTGTCTTTTTATCTTTATGAGTTCTTTTGTTTCTAAATAAAGAAAGGTTTACTCAATTTAAAAAAAAAAGGTCACACTTCTATCTCTCCAAGAGGGGGAGTGTACAAAAGCTAATAAATATGTATTTATTGGCTTATTTAGATATTTTTATAAAGATCACTAGTAATTACATAAATACAATAAAAATAAGATAGTTTCACCTATCAAGTTAGCAAAGTTTTATTAATAATAATAATAATAATGCTTGATTCTAATAAAAACATTCATTTACTCAATTTGCAGGAATGTGGATTGGTACAACTTTCTAGGATACAATCTCACAATATGTATATTAAGAGTCTTTAAAATATTTAGGCTGTACATGAAATGAGTAGTTCTAGAAATCTGTGTAATGGAATAAATTATTTATAGTTTTCTATATTACTTTTATAAGCAAAAAATCAAAGGCATTACAGAGATACTAAATACAAGTCTAATGGAAAAAGAGGCTAGAAGGAAATCTTCCAGCAAGACTACTACTTCCCACCCAACACACATAAAATTATACGTTAACAAATGAAAGTAAAGAAGGATATATTTAGTCTACAAGTCAGAAACGGAAGTAATTCTGTCCTTCAGGCACATCACACACATTTTCTCTTGGGAGCAACAGAATAGTAAGGTACAGCTCACATGCCTTTGTGACCCAGGAGTGGTACAGAAAACAGAGGAAAGGTTGTAAATTACTCTGAGGATTTCCTCCCCTCATTGGCTAAGATGGGTGCTTAACCCACACTGCCCAGCATTTAACACTGGGACTACTCCAGAACACCCAGTCATATAGTCACTGTGTGATCCTGACATCTCCTCAATATTTATAAAACGCCATGCCAATAAGGCCTTTCCTCCTATGGTAAGCTGGGATATTTTACACTGCTCAGATGTTTGTAGGGTGCAGCCTCTGGCTTAGTTTAGCCTCGACCACAAATATAATTAGCTAGAAAGTAAGATCCAAACTTTAGTATAAACTAAACCAATTTTAGAAGCAAAAATAAGACGTAATTCTGGTTATAATGCATCCAAAAAGTATAGTAAAAGATAGACTAATTACCTCTCATCTGAATTAATAGTGTTGACCCAATCACTTAAATCTGGAAGTTACTTATTTCAAGAACTAGACACCTGAATTTCAGATAATTCTCCAAAGACTATTAGTAAATTATCAGTTATATTCCCCATTTATGACTGTCTTGTATTTTTTTTCATTTATTATTTTATTTTATTTTTTGTAGAGACAGGGTTCTCAATATGTTGCCCAGGCTGGTCTCAAACTTCTGACCTCGAGTGATCCTCCCCTTCAGGCTTCCAAAGGGCTAGGATTACAGACATGAGCCACCAAGCCTGGCCACTCATAATTATTATTAAGTTATCTCCTCAGTTATAAGACATCTGAGACATCTGGGTCAATCATTTTCAAGATGCCATAAAATATCAACATGAGGCAGAAAACACGAGGATGAAATGGTTCAAAGAGGCAAATCTGACAGACAGGGTATGGGTGAATGTGGGAGGTGGGCGCACACCGAGAGGCAGGCCCTGGGATTGGAAACCACTCTCTGCCAAGAAGGGATGCACACTGATCTTTCCAGCCACACCCACATGTGGGGGAAACAACATCAGTGGTATCTTTAAGCACATAAAGGACAGATGCAAGATTGTTTTACTCATTTTGGCAATTGTAAGTTTTCTGACTTTGAATCCATGTAAAGCTAGAAGTGTCATTGATGTGTATCTATTAACTTTTAATGGTAGTCACCATGCCTATAAAGGTGGCCCAAGGTGATAAGACATCAGCATTCAATTCCAGAGAGGTGTGGCTGCCACTTCCAAGGAAGGCAGCAGCACAGCGATGGCCCACTCCTGACCCGGGGATAGCAACAAAGAATAACGAGGCAAAGACAGCCATGATTCAAAATGCCAAGATGTGCACCATGGTCTGACTAGAAAATAATTGATCATGTTCTTTGTAACTAGCCAAAGAAAAGACCATAGGGTTTAAGGTATGTTCCATACATGTTAAAAGTTCATTTTAGTATTATTTATGAACATATGCAAAAAATCTATCCTGTGTACAGATAATAGAGTCTGTTAATTATTTTGTCAGTTAATGGAGAAATCAGCTCAGGTTGGGCCTTTTAATCTAAGTAGAAAGGTCCCTCCCTCAGGTGTAATCCTCATTAAAGGACAATATGTTTAAGAGGTATTTTCTAAGGAAATCTAAGAAAACGCTGAGGTGAAAACCAGAGAATGTCAAGATCTTTCTCCCCAAAACCACTGCTTCTCCTCCCAGCTCTACCATACTCCTCAGCAAGATTTCCCAATTCCTGCTCCCTCCCACAGGACCAGGTTAAGGACATGGAGACTGGCTCTTACCACAAAATAAAAGCCCTGTTGTGAGGGAAACTCATTGTGTTTTTAAGCCCCTGTTAGGTCTGGATGCCACATTGCCCTCTTTCCACCCCCAGTTGGCCCTCTCAGCTTCTAGAAACTCATTATCTAGGCTCCTAGTCACTCAGCCTTTTTTCTAAAGCTTCTGTACTCTGTGTCTGTTAAGTCCACCACTACTCATATCATGCACCTGCATCAGTCACAGCTTTCTCCCCCACCTGGTGGCAACTCCAACAACCAAAACTCTGGGAGGTCCCAGACCCAACCCAATTCCTGAGCCCATGAGAATGGAGACAACAAGGACATCAGCATCCTTGCCTCCACCCGCATCTAATGGAATCAGGAACTAAGTCAATGGAATACAGCCAAGAAACCTAGTACGTCTGTACAATACTCCTCCTAGTTCCTCCAACTCTCATCACGTTGGAGCTCTCCAAAGGGTAAGGTTTGTGTATTGGTTTCCCCATTTAGCACTCGCATTACTCTTAAGCACTACAGCCACGTCCATCATAGCCTGAGGCCTGAGAGCATGCATAGTTGTGACTAGCCTTCTCCTCTGATTCATTCCAGCCACAGACAAATTACCTGGCACTAAGCAACTGCCATCTGGCTGGGTTTGATCTATGATGGTTATTCTCGGTGTGCTCCCTCACTCCCAACCATCCTCCACTATTGTATATCTTGCTCTGTGCCCCAGGAGGCTGACCTCACAGATTCTCTCATTGCTGGCAGGAGGAGATGGGACAGAAGGAGAACAAGAGGTCAGGCTATTTCTTTTCTTTTCTTCTTATACTTCAAATTCTAGGGTACATGTGCACAATGTGCAGGTTTGTTACCTATGTATACACGTGCCATGTTGGTGTGCTGCTCCCATTAACTCATTATTTACATCAAGTATTTCTCCTAATGCTATCCCTTCCCCCTTCCCCCACCCCACGACAGACCCTGGTGTGTGATGTTCCCCTTCCTGTGTCCAAGTGTTCTCATTGTTCAATTATCACCTATGAGTGAGAACATGAGGTGTTTGGTTTTCTGTCCTTGCTATAGTTTGCTCAGAATGATGGTTTCCAGCTTCATCCATGTCCCTACAAAGGACATGAACTCATCCTTTTTTAGGGCTGCATAGTATTCCATGGTGTATATGTGCCACATTTTCTTAATCCAGTCTATCATTGATGGACATTTGGGTTGGTTCCAAGTGTTTGCTATTATGAATAGTGCCACAATAAACATACGTGTGCATGTGTCTTTATAGTAGCATGATTTATAATCCTTTGGGTATATACCCAGTAATGTGATGGCTGGGTCAAATGGCATTTCTAGTTCTAGATCCTTGAGGAATCACCACACTGTCTTACACAATGGTTGAACTAGTTTACAGTCCCACCAGTGTAAAAGTGTTCCTATTTCTCCACATCCTCTCCAGCACCTGTTATTTCCTGACTTTTTAATGACCGCCATTCTAACTGGTGTGAGATGCTATCTCACTGTGGTTTTGATTTGCATTTCTCTGATGGCCAGTGATGATGAGCATTTTTTCATGTGTCTGTTGGCTGCATAAATGCCTTCTTTTGAGAAGTGTTTGTTCATATCCTTCGTCCACTTTTTGATGGGGTTGTTTGATTTTTTTCCTGTAAATTTGTTTAATATCTTTGTAGATTCTGGATATTAGCCCTTTTTCAGATGGCTAGATTGCAAAACTTATCTCCCATTCTGTAGGTTGCCTGTTCACTTTGATGGTAGTTTCTTTTGCTGTGCAGAAGCTCTTTAGTTTAATGAGATCCCATTTGTCAATTTTGGCTTTTGTTGCCATTGCTTTTGGTGTTTTAGTCATGAAGACCTTGCCCATGCCTGTGTCCTGAATGGTATTGCCTAGGTTTTCTTCTAATGTTTTTATGGTTTTAGGTCTAACATTTCAGTCTTTAATCCATCTTGAATTAATTTTTGTATAAGGTGTAAGGAAGGGATCCAGTTTCAACTTTTTATATATGACTAGCGAGTTTTCCCAGCACCAATTATTAAATAGGAAATCCTTTCTCCATTTCTTGTTTTTGTCCAGTTTGTCAAAGATCAGATGGTTTTAGATGTGTAGTATCAAACCATACTATGAGGCTACAGTAACCAAAACAGCATGGTACTGGTACCAAAACAGAGATATAAACCAATGGAACAGAACAGAGCTCTCAGAAGTCAGGCTATTTTTCCTCCACTCCCTCCCTGGTCTAGGCCCCATGTCTAGCAGTGGCTCTGCCCCATTGTGATCACAACATTGGCCAGAGGAAGCTCCTCCCTAACAGCTGCTGCTCTCAAGAGGCTGCAGAGACATCATTTTCCTTTGCTCCTTCAGACCTAGGGTGGTAACAGCTCCCAGCTGTTGCTAGTCCCTGCGTACTTCATCTCAGTGGTTGGTTCCCTTAACTGTCCACACCGTTCTCAGCTTCCCCTTCATTACTGTCTTGTGAACGCTCTGAAATGGATTCTGTTTCTTGAAAGTTTCTTCCTCGTTCATATCTACCACCATGTCCACCACCCCATTCCAAATGCCTGATTCTTCATCCCCTACCTAAGCCTACTCTGCCCCATAGACAGGACATTTTGAGCCTTTCTGCATCCCACCAAGTGTGCCAGCCATGCTATACCCGCTAAGCACTGGACTCTACTCTGTCCAGGATGCTGCATTGAAATCTCTGCACACTTCAACTACACTAGCAAGACACTCGACTATGACCATGACTTCACTGTTTACCTGGACCATTTCTGGTCTGCAAATATCCCAATGTACACTATTCATGCACAGTCTGGTTGTAACCCACCTTGCATTCATCATCAATACAGTAGATGTATCCCATTCTGGCTCTTGTTCACATATTGAAGACCAGCTATACCCTGACTACCAGTTTTCAAGTGCTGTTCAGGGGCTGGGGTGCTACTGTATCGTCCCCTCCATCCTGTACTCTGTACCAGCCAGCACCTGGAGCAGTCCCAGCACAGTCAAAGGGAATAAGGAGATGGGAACCATAAGACTTTCCATTGGATTATATCCTCAAATTCCAGCAGATTCTGTATCCATAAAACTCAGCCATATTTGGGATCCTATGTAGAGGTGTCATGGTCTTGGGTGACTCTGAAAGAGCTGATAATCATTACTTTTAGAATTCTAGGCTCTTTGGACTTAAAAGCTTCCTCATCTTGCTACAGAGGTCTGCATGACTCATGCTGCTATATGCCTCCCTTGTCCAGTGTCTGACCTCACTCTCCAAGAGGCCCCCTCCACTCTAGCAACATCCTACCCCCAACGCCAAGCAAAATACAACTTCTCCCACTCCCTGAGAGTCTGCCTCCTGTCTCTCCAAGATACCACTCCCTTTCTTCCGAAAGAGCCTCCCAGCCCTCCCTCTCCAGAACATCAGCCTTCATGCTGCATAAATAATTTGTGCATCTTCCTCCCAATACCTTTCCTCTTTTTCCCTTGCCATTTTCACTCACATAATGATATCCAAAAAGATGTGGGGGCAGGGGAGGGCTCTAGCCAGGAGGGAAGAAGATACATTATCTTCCTGACACTTTCTAATAGGGTCTTTTTCAAAATTTGAAGGGAGATACACAAGATGGAACAAATTTCTTTCAAGCCCATTTAGGCTTTCTTGTGCTTTTTCCATTATCATTTTTATAGTGCAGATTTCAGTGAGGATTCACAGTGAGTCATTTTATGAGGTAGCTCCATCTGTACCATCTGCAGCCATGACTTTCCCATCACTCCAGACATTACGTATCTCCTTATGGCAGCCTGGACAGCGGGTGGAGATTGCCAAGCCAGGTCACATGCCAGGAGTCTATCACTCATCTGAAGGGGGTGGGCAGGGTCTGCTTACAATTAGGTTCAACTCCTGGTTCTGGATAATATGTCCCTCTGGCTTCAAATGCTTTCTTGCCAGCTCCCTGCTGGGCCCAGGAGGAGTTGGGACTCTGCCTTCTTGGTTTCTTTCCTTCTCTATCTCTGATCCCCATCTCTCCCACTTTCTTGCTCTCATTATCCCTATCTGTCTATATCTCTTTCCATCATCCCATCTGTGTCTCTTATTATACACCTCTCTCCATCTCTTTCTCCTTCCCCATCTTTCTGCTGCTCCATCTCTCCTCTGCCTCTCTTTCACTAGGCCTCATTCTTCATCTCCCTCCTCTTGTCCTTCCCTCTTTTCTGTCCTTTTCTCTGTGACTGGTCCTTTACAAAGAAAATTTTCAAATCACGCTAACATAGAATACAGCAGTTTCTCACAATGTAACCAGAATGCCAGGATGCAGAGCAAATGAATTTAAAAAATTCATCTCCCAAAAGAGAGAATCTCATGTTCAAAATGTTTTTAAGATCAGTCAGGATTTGTATATAGTGCTACTGCTGGAGAAAACATATGTAAACTTTAGGGATGAGAGTGAGAAAGTCATTTGTGAAATGAGTATTAGGGAGAGGTCACCACTGAACCAGGAAGTAGAACTTCTCAGAACAGTCTTTTCAATGCTAATATGGCCCAAATTTTAGTTTAGAATAAGTTTCCTGGGTGTCAATCATTTCTCCCACATTCTCTTCCATTCATTGTAAAACATCAGAACCAAAAATGAGATTGTGATTATGAATTTTTGCTATAACTTAATCACCTGTATTTAATTTGCATCTTACTTGGGGAAGCTATATAGGTATATAAACAAAGACTTCCAAATCTTCAACACTGTCAATTCAATTTAAAGGATTCCTAGTAATAAAACAAAAAAGTCTATCTTTACATGACTCAGTGGTACATCCACTCTATTAAACAGAAGAATCGACTTCATGATTGTTTGACACTCACACTCACATGGTAAATCATCTAAACATCAAGGAAGGTTATTGGGGCTTTACTTTTTTCACACCACAGAGAAATTCATACAGATGGCATGACAGATACTCGACATATTATCAAATTCAAATCAATATGTGCTCAAATGCTTACTTTGCTAACTTACATGTTATGTGGCAGTTAACTTTTAAAAGCTTCAGTGTCCTCCTCTGTAAAATGTGCAGCCTAGCACCCGCCCCATAGTATCCTTAAGAAAATCTAATGAAGTGCTGTCTCTACTCCAGCTAGAAGTTAGATCATGCCCAATGCCTTTTGTGTTTCTTAATAAGCTGCTCTATTAGGTACTAAGAATTAGCCCTCAAATTAACAAAATCACCCCGTGATATAGTGGGTTGAAAAACTGATAATTCTGCTGTTTTAAAATTGTCTGACAGCCTTTCACATCATGTATTTAATTGTCTCACCCTTAGAATTGTCAATAACAGTAACAGCAGGAGCTAATACCTATTTAGGTAAGTTGTGTGATGCATGTTTTATATGTATTGTCTCATTTTGTCTCAAGACAACTTTTAAAGTAGATGTTTTCCTCCTTTTTCATGAAACTGAGGCTCACAGATCTTCAGTAATTTGCCTAATGCCACACGTACCTAGT
Organism: Theropithecus gelada; assembly: GCF_003255815.1. Taxonomy (NCBI): domain Eukaryota; kingdom Metazoa; phylum Chordata; class Mammalia; order Primates; family Cercopithecidae; genus Theropithecus; species Theropithecus gelada. The sequence goes on from NC_037683.1 coordinate 80,682,482, forward strand.
CAGTGGCACAGCTGGAAATTTTCTGCTGTTGTTGTAATCTCGCCTTTTATTTTAGATTTAGGGGGTACATGTGCAGGTTTGTTACTTGGATATATTTCGTGACACTGATGTTTGGATTACGAATTACCCTATAGCCCAGGGAATGAGCACAGTACCCAACAGTTAGTTTTTCAACTCCTGCCCTCCTCCCTCTCTACTGCCTCTAGTAGTCCCCGCAGCTGGGAATTTAAACCAAGTCTTTCAGACTCAGAGCCCATCCTCTGCTCCCAATACAATGTGGCACAAAGGGGTAAGGTGACTACTGAACTCTATCATGACAGCTGATTTAGCTAATAAATGGCTGAGGTTTTTTTAAATCTATGACAATCTAGAAACTGAACAGCAATGTCTAATTTAAACTCTTGCAAAACTGTGCCTTTCTCCATCACAAGGCCTGAACATCAACTTCAGCAAGGTTACAAGACCATGTAACATGGAGCCCAAGTCCTGGCTTTAAGTCCCAGCTCTAACTGCAAGCTGTGTGCCCTGGGTAAAGTCGTATCACCTCTCTGATTCTCAGTTCTCAAATGTTGAAACATAAGTAGAATAAAAGCTGAGAATTGAACCAAATGGTACGTTAAGTGTACCTTTCACCTAAGTGTAAAGTATTTTCATTTTCCTATGTAGGTTTTCCAAACAGTAGAGTGTGGAAAAGCTGAGTCACCCTGAGATAAGTGTCAGGTTGAGAAATATTTGGTCTATGGGCCACTAGTCCAAGGCAAGAGCATGATATCTGCCATTATTACCATTCAAAAACACTACCCCAGAAAGAATGGGGGGTGGGGAGGAACAGTAGAAATTTTGACAACAGACCGGTAAGAAATAGAATGTAGATGTTAATTCATAATAGGAAAAGAAGTACAATTCATAGCAGAAAAAAATAAAATGAAGTCTATTTTTTTCTATATATCAACATATTTTGGCTGGGCATATGGTGGCACATGCCTATAATCTCAGCATTTTGGGAGGTAGAGGCAGGAGGATTACTTGAGCCCAGAAATTCAAGACCAGCCTAGGAAACATAGCAAGACCCCATCTCTACAGAAAATTTAAAAATTAGCTGGGCATGGTGGTGCACACCTGTAATCCTAGCTACTCAGGAAGCTGAGGTGGGAAGATTACTTGAGCCCAGGAGGTTGAGGCTACAGTGAGCAGTGATTGCACCACTCTACTCTAGCCTGGGCAACAAAGCAAGAACTTGTCTCAAAAAAAAAAAAAAAAAAGTAAAGAAATAGAATGTAGACATTAGTTTGTGGTAGGAAAAGAGCATAATTTATGGCAGGGAAAATTAAAAGTCTCTATTTTTTCTATACATTAACATTTTATATGCATTTTTATTCTATCTATTTTTATCTATTTATATGCATTATTTTATTTCAATAATGTCACATGATCACCTATGGAGTTTAACTTGAAATCTACTCCAAGACGTAGTAAAAAACATAGAATGTAAGACTCTTGTGAAGTTTACTTCTCTTTGCCCAAAGACGTTCTATGTCAATCAACAACTTTTGGTATCACTGATTCACCTGCTAATTCTTCATCGGTAGATGAGTCCCTTTTCTGTAGCCCTTGTCTTTTTCCAGTTGGGAATTTCCAAAGGATTTGGAGTGCAACAAATGCTTTCCTGGACCCCTGTGTAGTGAGTTACTACTTTGTCATCATTCAGGATTCAACATGGATGTGAGACTAATGCAGGACATGGTCATATAGGTTCGTGGTTGTAGAGCCATCTCAAAGCAGAAAGCAAGGCTCTTCTTGTCCTTTCCGTTGGTTTCAGGTGGGAACATTCACTTCCTAAATCATTTCTCATCAGAAAACAACTGAACTTGAGTGCGGATGAGGAAAAAGGATGAGTTGATAACCGACTGAATGGAAAGTTCTTCTCAGATGGCACCATCTGGTAGTGAAAGAGCAGGGGATTCGATCTCCAGGCCCTGACCTGCAACTCTCTGCGGGGCCTTGACTAGTCACTTAATTCTCCTGATCTCTGTCTTCTCATCTGTAGAATTACAGGACTCACCTAAATGGTCTCTTTCTAAGCCCAAGACTCTATCCAGTAATTTTAAATATTTTTAGACTAAGTAAAGCTAAAATACTTTGATTTCTGATTCAGCCCTTTTTTATTATTTACTCCAAGAGGCAAAGAAGATTCATCCTTTAAAAAAAAATAGACTAAGGAAAATTAACTATTAGCTCTGGAAAAAATATAAAAATATCACTTTGCTTTACATGACTATGTCAGTCCACAGTGGACATTAGCATCAGAGTGCCGAGAGCAAATTTAGCTCTGCAATGAAATACGGATTCAAACACATAGCCCTTTATCAGTCCCTAGCAAATGTTATTCCCCTTACATAACCTTTCTTGGGATCTTCAGTGTATTCCTTAAACTGCAAAAAATTAAAGACTTCCCAAACATCTGCTTCTAGAAACACATTTTACCCATGCATGCCAGCAATACCAAAAGAAATTGCCATTTTAATTTTAATGTAAATGTTGTAGACACTCATCACTTCATTGCCTAGTGGCACAGAAACAGATCTGGTACTTGAGATACCATTTTTCCTTTGTACAAAATGAACACTGGGTTCTTTGCTTAAAAATAGCTAAATTAATTTATTCCCAGGATAGCAAATGATAAGAAGAAAAGAAACCAATTTAACTGAGGGGAGTTTCTTTTTCCTTTGGGAATGGTTTTACAGCATTTCCTTCTGCTCAAACTTCAATTCTCTAGTAGTAAGAGTAGTAGTGTAGAATGTGAAAATACCACTAAAAATTAAGGCCACTTTGAAACCCAAGTATATCAAAAACGAAGCCCTTCCCACCTCACCTTAAGAGAGAACACAGGAAGAAGAAATCAGGATAGGGTTTTCTGATAGCTACTGTATTGCAATAATGAAATGGTTCAATATCTGAATCTTTACACCAAAAATTTCAGACCAATCTGTTGAGTAGGATAACAAATTACAAAGTACAAATGCCAGATCCCAACAGGCTTCTCATTCTTTGACTCAGATTTAGAGGCAAAGACTCATGATAGTAGTTTCATGTATTATTCAATGAGTAATACAATTTTAATGAGAAAAGCAAGAGAACAACAGCCTCCTAGTACACAGACACTTGGCTACAGGCCAGACATACAGCCATTTGCACTATGAAGAAGTGGTCCGTGTTCTCCCCACAAGTCTCGTATGGTGGTATAAGCTCAACTGACAAAAGATATCAATTAAGCAATGGCTCCTTTCCTTGGCATCAACCACAATTTCAGAAGAGCTGCCTGTCATCTTCTTTGCAGCCTAAGTCTACCTACAGCAGCTCCATTCAGTGCAAGAGTCTGTGTGCTGGACACCAAGGGATGACAACAGAACTGGTTCTGCTTGACTCTCCATGAAGGTTGTATGAGCAAAGCTTGGAGTTCAGGGCAGAAGCCCAGATGGGCAAAGGACCAAAGAAGACAAGGGCAGCACCCTGCCTCTTTGCAACACAAGTAATCTCTGTTTATCACAGCAAATCAAGGCAGGCTCGTTTTAAAAAGCAAAGTCACCAAATTTTCACCACCCAGAGATGACCATCTTTGCATGTTTTTATATATCCTTCAATAATTTATTTCCATACAAATAAGTGTGTACATGCATTTACTGAAAATAGAGTCATAGTATATTTTATATACTATATATATAAAACATTCTGCAACTTATTTTTCTGACTTAGTAGTATGGAATATTCTATATTACTTTTAAAAACATCAGATCCCCTATTTTGGCACATTTGTTTCCAACTTTTCTTTGTTCAAATGTATATACACTCACATTTGCATGGCATTACATTCTGGAAAGACACATACAAAAATATCACACTATGATAAACATCTTTGAACATGCGTCTTTTCATGGAACACCCTTTTTCTGATTTTTTTCCTTTGAAATATTACAAGAAGTAAAATTACAGCTTCCAAGTCTCCGCACGTTTTTAAAGCTACTGAGACTTATCCCCAGACTGCCATGCATTTTTCTTCAAGGGGGACCCCGTGCTCAGCATGGTGGCATGCAGGATGCCCAGGATTGGATGCTAAACTGCATGCAAATCCCTACTGCCAAGAAGCCGGTGGGAAACAAATTGGAACACTTTCTAAAGCATTGAGGTGATTATTGCTTAGTGCCCAGAGATCTTTCAGCAATTTCATATAAAATATTCCTTCATGTCAGACCCATAATCACCTTTTCAAAATTGTGCCGTGGAGAGTCATGGATATGTATTCGGTGTGCAGGGCATAAATCTCTCTGATCCACACTGCAACCTGCAGAGCTTCCCCTCCCACAGGAGCGGGGCTGCTCCAAGGCTGGCCAGGGCAGCTGAAAAGCATATGTTCTGGTCCCGGTTCTCACCTCTTCTCCCCACCTCTCCCACACCCTCCCCCAGCTTCCTTCCACCTTTGGACTTGCACATTTCCCTGTGATAAATGCTTTTGGGAAAATATTTTATAAAATGCTTAACTATGCAAATCTGTCTTTCAAAACAGTACCCACAATCAAACCTAAATATGTAAAGGAACTACTGCACTTATTCAGTGCCGAATGGAAATGCTAGGCGGATCATAGCCGTGGGGATTTGGTGAGTGCCAGCACAGAGCCCAGTCCTTTTCTGGCCTGGATCATTTGTCCAGAGAGCAGAACACAGTGGCTCTGCCCTTCAGTTGAAGAGCATCTCACATAGACCAAGGCTGGGCAGGAGATGGACCAAGCAATGTCATTCCCCAAGAAGTTGGCATGAAAGTTGACAAATGAGGGGAGCGCCTCTCATAGTCCTGGGGTGTTCTGCTATCATACTTGACACCTCTTACTTCACCATGAAAAAAATAATCACTCTAAGTGCAAACAGCTTCCCAAGCCCTGGGCTAAGTATTAATAGTCTGGCTCCTCCAAAAGCTGCCAAGAGTCCCCATTCAGGTTTCCCCGAGTCTGCTGCCTTGGGACAGGCTTGGCTGCCCTCACTTATGTTACCACACACAGGCTTCTCCAACCCTGGCTTATTCACATGCAGCATTTGCTGACATAGCAGCACATGAAATCGCTGGGCTGTTATTTCCATTGTGGTCTTGCAATCAGTGCCAAGTGACCTGTAAACTCCTGAAATGCATCCTGAACCCTTGGCACAGGAGGGCTATTGAAAGTCCATGTCTGTGGAGGACCTGGAGTGTTTGGAGAATGTCCTAGCACTGTGCACTTTGGCCACTGCCCATGGTTACTCTGAACGCAACCTTGTCAGAGCTCAGAGGCAGTTGCTGGGGGAGGGGAGAGCTGATAAGAACTTGGAAAGGACTATACCTGTGTAGGGGCAACTGGTCAAAGCTAGACCTTTCCTGGTGGTCAGGGAGGTACGCAGGGACTGGAGACTCCAGAAGCTGCTTAAAGAAAACACTCTGTCCCTAGTGAAATGATATCTTTCTCCAATCAGGCTCTCAAGAAGGGGTGAATGCTTTTATCTGTGCTCAGCAGCTTCAGAGTGATGAAAAGTTGATCAGCAAGACCCTCACACTCAGAGCAACCTTAGTCCCCAAGACGGTCGCCTAAGAGTCCCAAGCCCACTAATGGGTTTGTAGACTGCAGTCACTACAGGCAGCCAGGCATCAATGATAACAATAATTACTACTGCATCTGTAATGTGTAGAGTGCTATGTACTATTGTATACTTCTTTGTAAATGAAATTGTATGCAATTTTATTTAACCCCCCGCAATATCTTTGTGAAACTAGTATATTATTCCTCATATTACAGGTGACTATCCTGAGGCTCAGAGAAGTTACATTGATGATCCAGGTCACACAGCTAGTAAGTGACGGAGCTGGAATTTAAACCCAGGTCTGGCTGACTCAGAAGCACCTGCTCTTAACCTCTGCACCAGGCATACACCTGCCTGCTCACTCACAGCCAGAACAGAAGATAAGCACATTCACAAGTTATTCCCATGTTGACGCTCTTCTTTCTCATGGGCAGTTGACTCAGGTCCTATCTTCACAGGGTTTACTGGACCATGTCATTTGAATGCTACCCCCATACCCACACCTGATATGGCCCAAAGCAAAATCAGCCTCTTTCATTCAAACCATTTCCTTCTTCATCTCTGACATGGAGCCATTATACAAATCAACCAGGTGTGAAACTACATAGCCATATTTATCTAACCCTTTTCCTCACTTCCATGCAGTCAAATAAATCCTATCTTTTCTCCTTCAAAATGGTTCTTCAAAGCTAGCAGTCATGATTTCCTTATTCCAGCTGCCTTGGAACTGGGCTCCCTGCATCCAGCCCCCAGTCCCTCTGCTCTCTCCTGAATATCACTTCCAGACCAGACTTCTTCAACAACGCATCTGTCATTTCATATCTTGCCCTAGGCCTACAATCTCCTGACTAAATTCCTAGGACTGAGTATCAGGGCCCCCTATAACTGGACCCACCCTACCCTTCACTATTCCTCAAAGATACCCTCTGCCCTACCAAATAAAACCACCTCCACCATGCTCAGGGCAGAGGGCATTCTCTCCTCTGTACTTTTACTCACACCAATCCTCTCACCAACAAAACCCACCCCAACAACCTACAGCATTCCAATCCAAACCACTGTTCAACCATGAGGTTGATTTCACCGCCTCCATGAAACCTTCTTTTATTTCTCCCAATAAAACTGTCCTCACTTTTCTCTGATCAGCACTTTTGGTCTACTCAACACAATTTCCCAGTTCCTCATAGTCTTCACTAACTGCTTCCTAAATCTTGGTCTCTTTGCCTCTCAACTGGATATTACATTTCTTGAAAACCAGAACTATTTTTTTAAATTTCTTAAATAATTACTAATAAAATAACAAATAACACTGTTGTCACTTGACTATACAAAGTGTATATTGTTGCATTTCACAGAAAACTCAGTGTATAGGGTTCAGTCAACACACCCATTTCTAAATTAACTATGATAAAGTTAAAACAAGTTTCTCAAATCCAGAGACTTGGCTTGGCGTGACCTTGTGTAAAACAGATCGTAGCCATTGGTTGGCCATAAATTTAAGTGAACCAGTTGAGGGAAAAGGCAAGCTAAGGCAATTTGGTCCTGTATCATGAGAAACATAGTGACAAGGTGATGAACATAGGTCCCAAGGCAACCTGCACTGACACATGCTGAAGGCCCTATTCAAATTCTGTGCATCACATGGTGACACTATTGATTACCCATGGGAATGGGGTGAAACCAAGGAGGGGATATAGAAATGATTATAAATGGCAAAACCTTTGATGGAGTCAATATGTTCAGGGGCCTTTCCAATAAAAGGGACATTCTAACAAAAATCTGTTCTATGTTAGTCCATGGGCAGAAGAATTTGAAGAAAGTTTTAGGTGAGGAGTGCAGGTTGTCCCAGTTTAACATGTGCCTTAAGTATATGTAAGTAGTAATTTCTCTGTCATTGAAAGAGTTGCAGCAGACATTAAGTGTCTATGTCAGGAATGTTTTAGAAAGGATTCCTCCATTGAGTAGAAGCTACAGTGACACGGTCCACTGGAGGCTCTATGACCTCTTTGCTGCATTATCTGGTTATATTGAGGAGATCCTGGACTTTTCTTGCCTCCCAATAATGTGATCATCATGACGTTCCAACAGTCACAGACTATAAGCTCTTCTTTTCTGAGCCAGCCACAAAGAGCTAGAGAGAACAGAAAACTCAAATGCCTACAGGGGATAAGCAGGTAACTAATTAGCTGTATCACATTGCAAATAAAACAATAGAGTAGAAAGTCCAGTGTAGAACTAGTATATCCAGGTATTGCTCGAAGTTATTCAAATTCCATTTATTTCAAAACTTTGTGCCAGGAAAACTGGAACAACTAGTTTGTAACTCTAACACATAGTACAGAATCAAGTATTAAAGGATTTTGCTTTATTTTGTTCTGTTATATTTTTGCTATGACTGCAAATCACTGTGATTAATAGCATCAACTGCGAGTCAGAATGACCAGGTTTAAGTACCAGTTCAGTCGTTTCTAGTTATTTCATTTCTGTGGACCTTAATTTCCTCATCTTTAAAATAGGGATAAGCAGTATAATTACCTAATTGGGTTGTTTTGAGGGAAAACATGAAATAATGTATATTAGATGCTTAGAGCACAGCTTAGCACTTTGTAAGCACTCAAAAATAAATTGTAATTGGAAGGATATTCTAAATCATACATTTGTTAGGAATTCCTAAGATGTTTTTATAAACCATACTTGAAGTATAATTAGGACACAGTCATTACATTTTAAAAAAAAAACAGACGAAATATTTTCTTTTGTAAGATATGTTGTACTTCATTCCAAGAATGGGTAGGATTCATAAAGTGTGGGCAGTTACAGATTACATAAATCTAAAAGGGGTCACAGAGCATGAGGGGCCCTTCCCCGCTCGTGGGCTGAGCTGGGGGCCATACATCACCCCTACAGCTCTGTCACACGGACAGTCGCTGGATACAGCAACTTTATAGCAAAACCCCATTATTCGAATCTTGAGAGGCATTTCTAGTGTGTGCCTGATAAAGCAGTGAGTCCTAATGGTTTAGTCTAAATGTGGGTATTCAAGGGCTTTCTTATGATCTGGTCTATTGCAAATTCCATTTACATTCAGAGAAAACTGAAACCTTCAAAAACACCTTAATTTAACTAAGATAATACAGCTGCTTTTTTTTTTTTTTTTTTTTTTTTTTTTTGAGACAGAGTCTTGCTCTGTCGCCCAGGCTGCAGTTCAGTGGCAAGATCTCGGCTCACTGAAACTGCCCTGACCCCACAACCCAGGTTCTGCCTCAACCTCCCCAGTAGCTGAGATTACAGATGCCCGCCACCACACCCAGCTAATTTTTGTATTTTTCGTAGAGACGAGGTTTCACCATCTTGGCCAGGCTGGTCTTGAACTCCTGACTTCAAGTGATCTGCCTACCTCAGCCTCCCAAAGTGCTAAGATTACAGGCATGAGCCACCGCACCCGACCAAGATAATATGGCTCCCTTTGCAATTAGTCCTTAGTGTATCATTTCCCTCTTAGATTATAGGAATCTCTGAAGTTTTTAGGAAAAAAAAAAAAAAAGCAGCAATATAAAAAGATTATTGACGTTAGTTGAGCTTACCCAAAATAAAGCAGCATTCCCTAAACCATAGTCCTCAGAAGAGTTAACAAATGTTCTGCACAAAGAGGGGTCCATGATTAAATAATTTTGAGAAATGATACATACTATAGAAATCCTCTTGAAAATATACAATATACATTAGTATAATAATGGCATCAGCAATGAGTTAACTTGGCTTGATCTGGTATATTGACCACAAAACTCTATCCTTTAAACGTGTACATAATCACATGTAGAAATGCCTTCTTGTGAGAGTCTCTTAATTTTCTTTCTCAAAATATTTGCTCTTTTACCACCTCTACTTCCAAAAAAGGATTTGAAGCAAATGCTAATGGAGTCAAAAAAACTGACTTCTCTAGAGACCTGAAATTGTAAAACTTCAGCCTTCTGTCTTTGCTAGTCTTATTCCTATCCCAAAGTCACTGCAAAACGTCAAAGCCAGCATTAGCATACCTTTCTTGATCTTGCCTCAATGGTATTGAAGTCTACACGTGTTCTGCCTAAACGATCACCCCTTCTCCACTGCTGATTATCTATGGAACAGTCCTCCCCGCTTTCCTGAAGTCCCAGGACCACTTTCATACTTCTCCAGGTCAAATTATTCTAACCATTGCTCTATAATAAGTTGTAAGGGATACAAAGGTAGTAAAAGACATGCAGACCCTGACCTCATGGAGTGTACCTTGTATTGGAGGATCCAGGTCTACACTTATGTGAGAGTCAGAGAGGCTAACAATTAACATGCAAACTCTGTGACAAGATCTGAGAGGTCTCCCTTCATTTTTTGACTGACTTTCTGCATTGCATTTTCAGCGGAACAGCTTAAAGGAAAGATCAATATGTTTCCCAGGCAAAAAAAAAAAAAAAAACCTCTGTCAGGGATGAGTAATGGGCACATCAGCCCTCCAAGCATCAATGACATGGTTAAACCTCCACTGCCCACAGCCTAATTAGAGAAACGTGCAAGTTTTGCATTCCTGAGAGTCTCTATAAGCAACACTTTTCTCAAATTCACCCAAAACTGGCTTTGCCTCCAGAAGGACTCTGGGGGAAACAGCTTAACTGGTGGCATGGTCTAGAAATCAACTGTGGGCTAATTAACTGGGAATTTTGTGTTCAGGCAGTTTGAATTGAGTTTGGGGTGGTTCAGGTTGAGTTCGGGGCAGTCCCTATGTACGTCAACCTATGAGACCTCCAGTGTTTGGTGTGTGACTTTGGGGGTTGGTGGGGGTTTATGATGGTGAGGGAATATTCATTCATAAGTTAAAAATGCAGAGCAAACACAGCCCTGAAACTGACCATGCTCATCAAAAACTAACCTCAGTGTTTAAAGGTACACTAAGTGGCCCTACAGTCCCCCATCCCTGGAATAGCTAGGGAACAGCCTAGGAGGAAGTCAAGGACAAGAATACCAGGGACTCTGTCACTTCATTTGGAGCAATTATTAAATGAACACTGAAAAGGTTCTGGCCGGGTGTGGTGCCTCACGCCTCCCAGCACTTTGGGAGGTCAAAGCAGGCAAATCACCTTAGGTCAGGAGTTCGAAACCAGACTGGCCAACGTGGTGAAACCCCGTCTCTACTAAAAATACAACAATTAGCTGGGCATGGTGGCACTTGCCTGTAATCCCAGCTATTTGAGAGGCTGAGGCAGGAGAATTGCTTGAACCGGGGAGGCGGAGGTTGCAGTGAGCTGAGATTGTGCTGCTGCCCTCCAGCCTGGGCAACAGAGCGAGACTCCATCTAAAAAAGAAAACAAGAAAGAAAGAAAGAGAAAAGGTTCTATATGGTTTATGAAACAGTATCACACACAGTATTTAATCTCACAAGTATCCTTTGAGCTGAGATCCCTGTCTCCCTTTTACAGACAGAGCAACACAGCTCAGAAGCACAGGTAAAATGGTTTTGACCATGATCCTACAATTCATGCACTGCAGAACCAAGACCCAAACACAGATCCTCCTGGATTCCAAATTCCATGTTCTTTTTCTCTTTCTACCATTCAATGTCTCTGCTCCTACAGGTGGCAGCAAATAAGTCCAGTCAAAAATTAGAGAGGAAAAGACAGAAAAGGTTTCCCATGCTCCCTAAACCACTGCAACAAGTGGCATTTCAGTGTCAGTGAGCAGGAGAAAGCTCCAGCACGCTCACGGCTCATGCAGTCCTTCAGATCTGCCTCACTATCCATGATGTCCCTTGATCCCAAGGAGAAAACCCTCCATTTCAAAATCATATAGGAATCATAAGTACATCCAGACAATGGAATCATATTCAGCACAAAAAAAAAAGCAATGAGCTATCAAGCCATAAAAAGACATAGAGAAACCTTAGATACATATTACTAAGTGAAAGAAACCAATCTGAAAAGGCTACATACTGTTTTAGTCAAATATGACATTCTGGAAAAGGCAAAACTATGAAGACAGTAAAAGGATCAGTGGTTGTCAGGGGTTACAGTGGAGAGATAGGTGACTAGGCAAGACACAGGATGTTTAGGGCACTGAAACTATTCTGTATGATACTGTAGTGGTAGATACATGTCATTATACATCTTTCAAAACTCATGGACAGTTACAATAACAAGAGTGAACCCTATGTAAAGCATTGACTTTAGATGATAATGACATGTCAATGTAGGTTCATCAATTGTAACAAATGTACCACTCTAGAGGGGATGTTGATAACGGGGGAGGATATGCACATGTGGGGTAGGAGGTATATGGGAAATCTCTCTACCTTCCTTTCAGTTTTACTGTGAACCTAAAACTACTCTAAAAAATAAAGTATATTTTTTAAAAGGAGTAGGTTTGCATACCCATTTTGTCCCAAAAAATACTTAAAAATTCTCCAATGACTGACTTGTGTGTCAATTTTTTAATTTAATTAATAAGTAAAATTTCAAACTCAAAATGAAAATTGTATGAGCATCATCATAGAACCTCATCCTCATTTCTCTCTAATTAGAAATCTCCCATCTTCCCAGGAGAGCTAGATCCTTCTGAGGATCTGCCCCCGAAATTTAGAAGGTCTTTTCCCAGTCTGGGGGATGGAGATGAATATTCTAGTGGAAGTGAGTTGTTGCAGTTGGAACATTACCCAAATATGGAGCCATTCAGGGGGCTGTACTCCCCTTTGTGGTATCACCCTGAGCCCCAAGATTAGCAGGAGGGTCTGTGGAATTGTCTTCTGGAATTGGAAGCACATTTCCAGTTGTATGAGTCATCCTGGTCCAGCCAGCATCTGCTGCTCCCACCAGAACATGGATTCCTCTTCCCTCCCTCCTCACCCACTTCTGGAAAACACCTCCTGATTGTGGATGGTGCCCATGAAAAGAGGAGGAGGAGGAGAGTCACCTTCCTGACCCTACAAGCAATCTGTTCACACCTGGCAGAGTGAGCTTTGATTGTCCTCAACTCAGGTTGTATAACTACAGATGTCTCTAATTTTCACAAAGTAAAGGAGCCCTTGTCTGGAATAAATGAGATAGATAAATTAGACCAGGGAAGGGAAAAAGTCAAAGGTGTCTCCCCTACTTTTCATCTGAGGCGATCTGGGTGCTGTAATCTATTGTACAAATGTCTGCACACAGCATGCCAACACTTGCTTGTAAACTCACAAGAGAAATCTCACCTGGAGACAATGAATAATGTCTGTTCCATGCCTTTCACCCCTAATATACTTTTTGTTTTGAAGGCATCATATGGATTAAGTTAGTAACACCCATCCTCACGTTTTCAAGTCGCTATCTCCTCCTAAATCATCTCTCTTTGGAACTTGACAGGTGATCACACCTTGTCTCATTTCATGCTGCAGCTTCCCACAAGTAGATTAGTCTTGCTTCACAAATCACAGACTCCTTTCCTGAGTGAAACACCTTCAAAATCACAGCGACTTCCCCCCAGGGGTCTCAAAGTTCTTTTTTCCAAGGTCTATGCTGTTCCACCAAGGGGCTTCATTGTTCTGAAGCACCATGCCTTGCTTCATCCCCTTGGCTGATGGTATTATCATAAAACAGCCAGAGAAGAATTTGCCAAGCCAGTGATAACTTCATCTCTGTGTTTAACAGGGTGTCTTCTGGGCAGGGCTCCAGGCTGCCTCAGGCTTGTGAGCCTTCAGAGGGGCAAAGCAATGCCTAGAGCTGCTCTCCCAGGTCTGAGGTGCAGAGAGAGAAAGGAAACAGATTTTCAGCACTATCCTAGTGGTTCCGTAGTTTACAAAGTTCATGCACAACTGCTTGCGATTTCCTAACTCATTCCAAACCATGGATAAACCAAACACAACCAGATGTGGCAATTTCTGTGTAAAAAGATACCATGAAGTGTCAGGGAATTTGATTGCTTCTCCCATGTGCTCCTATGATATACTTCATAATTATAGTGGCCATCTGTTGCTTCTGCCTGCTCAGTATCCATTCCTTTGTCTTATACCACTATCACCTTTATTTTTCCTGGAGGATCACATCTTAGTTGATGCAATTTGGGTAGAGCCTACCTCATGGTCCTAGTACTCAAGGAGAACATTTAACCAGGACTCAACGAAGAGAAGACTCCATCATCCTGTCCACAGTGATTGATTCAGGGCTAGATATGTGGCCCACGTCTGAGAACTTCTTCAGGAACTATTGGGAAAAGATGTTTCCTTTCTACCAGGTTTGCTAAGTTGGTACAACGTAAATCTGGATCTGCTGGTAGACATCTTGCAGGGGTAAGATCCTATGTGAGAACGGTGCCCTTAATGAATGCAGCACTGTCAAAAGTGAGAGATGGATATGAATATATTGCTTGACATCTGAATACAGACATGCCTGAAGTCATTTTCAAATTTTAATCATGAGACCCAATACATTTCATTTCTTGCTTAAGATGATTTTATCTAGGTTTCTATTTTGAGAATAAAAGTTCTGAAAAATATGCTACCCAATAACAGGAAGGAAATAAAAGGTGTTAGATATCTCAAATGATTCATGCACTGATCTATTTTAAAAGCATATATTGGCCAGGTGTGGTGGCAATGCACCTGTAGTTCCAGCTATCCAGGAGTCTGAGACAGGAGGATCACTTGAGCCCAGGAGTTCAAGTCCAGCCTGGGAAACATAGGAAGACCCTCTCTCTCTCTCTTTTTTTTTTTTTTAAGAAAAAAAGCCTATATTAAATACCTAACCTATATCATGTTCTATGTTTGGTAAGGGACACAGAGACAAATAAGGCACAGTCTATTAAAGGTTTAAAGGTCTACAGTCTAATTTCCAATTTGGCAATCAAATCATTGGCATTCAAGAGTTTCAAGAATTCAAAGGACAGTGGGGATTCTTGAGCTTATTTTTAATAAAAAAATTAAACTGCATGGGTTTGCACAAGGACTCAGTAACTTCATATAATCCAGATTATGTGCCTTAGTACTTGATATGCAACTTACTTCCATTACATACTTCTGTGAAAGGAGCTAAATACATAGCTAGTAAATTTGAGAAAGAGGAATATGGTGGCCACATTTTTACGCCCGCACAAGTCCATACCTTCTGATAATGACTTTGAAGTACCAACTCCAGCACTGCCTGCAGTCTTGGTGAGACTATCAAGCATGGTGCTCCAACTCCCAGACTATGGCATGGCCATAAGATACAAGATGGTCTAATCGATTTGGTCACTTCTCAGTCCTCTTTTCTAGTTCCTCCCCTTGTGTCTCTGCCTCGGGCTTTTTCTCTTTTCCATCTACACTCACTCCCAACTCGATCTCAACCAGCCTCATGGTTTTAACACCAATCATCTACTGATGCCTCCCAAATTAATATCTCCAGCACAGACCTCTCCCTTGAACCCCGATTGCCTACTTGTAATTTAACACATTGAAACCAAGCTTCTGAATCCCCCCAAAATTGCTCTTTCCTGTAGCCTTTTCCATCTTAATAGTTGCTCAGGTGAAGAAACCTGGGAGTCATCATTGATTCATCTCTTTCTGTCATGCCTCATATCCTAGCTGCCATTAAATCCTGATGACTATTCCTTCGAAAAAGATCCAGAGCCAATCCCTCTCATCACCTTCACCAAGGTCACTCTTGCCCAAGCCCAGATCCTCTCCTACCTGGGTGATTACAGGAGCTTTCTCATTGGCGATCGGGATTCAGCTTCAGGCTGCCTTCAGTGTATTCTCAGCAGAGCAGCCAGAGTGAGCCTTTTAAAAAGCAAGTCAACACAGTCTTCTCTGCCAGGAAAGCTCATCCCTAACATCTACACAGACGCCTTCTGGGTCTTGCCTCAAACCTCACTTTCTAAGTCAGGCCTTTACTGGTCACTCAATTTAAAATTGCATCACCCATAGAAAAAGTAAAACAAACAAACAAAAAAAATGCATCACCCTCTCCATTTAGTCTCCATAACATGAATTGCCAAGTAACATATTATGTATTTTATTCAGTTTTGTTTGTTAATTTGTATTGCCAGTCTCTTCTAACTAGAGTGTAAGCTCCATCATGGCAATAATTTTTGTCTGTTTTTTTCAGTGTTTTAAACTGAGAACCTAAAAGGGTGCTTTGTACTCAATAAATATGTGATTCAATAGTAAAGCCATGGAATCAAGCTAGGTGCCCATCAACAGCAGATTGGATAAAGAAAATGTAGTATAGATACACTATGGAATACTATGCAGCCATACAAAAGAATGAAGTCATATCCTCTGTAACAACATGGATGCAGCTGGAGGCCATTATCCTAAGCAAACAGGATAAAAAAAGTACAGGAACAGAAAACCAAATACTACTTGTCTTCACATGTAAGTGAGAGCTAAATACTGGGTACACGTGGGCATAAAGATAGGAACAATGAACACGGGGCACTACCAGAGCGGGTAGAGAGGAGACGGGGATAAGGGCTGAAAAAGTGTCTATTGGGTACTATGCTCACATTCTGGGTGATGGGATCCTTTATACCTCAAAACTCAGCATCATGCCATGTACCCATGTAACAAACTTGCACAGGTACACTCTGAATCTAAAATTAAAGCTGACATTATTAAAAATAAATAAATATGTAATGAATGAATGAAGGAACTGGTGTTCTTTTAGAGGAGGAGCCAGTAACAGAAAACAGTTGGTGCAGATTAATTCTGGGACCAATGTCCAAAAGAGACCACCCTTTAGCACCTGCCACCTAGATCTTCTGAGCTATTCTATCTTCCCTAAGGCCCAGTTCTTCTGCCTTTCTTTCTGTTCTTTGAGCTACCCATATCTGACCAGTACCCATATGTTTCCATGTTATGTTAGCCAAAGTCAGTTTCCATTGCTTGTAACCAAAGATTCCTGGCTGATTCAAGGAGCTGAATGAACATGTAAGCCCTCACTACACCATGACCACTGTGACAATGCACAGATATGTGGTTCTAATAAAGCTTTAGCTGCAAATGGCATAGGGAGAGTTGTTTATAACTTAAATTCACCAAAAATAATAAAAATAAATGTCTTTACTCCAAGTGTTTCCTAAAATGAACATTATGCTGTTCATTTTAAACCAGCAAGACCTTGTTCATTTGCTAAATGTATCTTTTCTTCATAAGACAACGTATTTGCATAAATATTCTAAAGAGGTTCACGAGGTGATACTAAACAGGAGATTTACAAATAGAATAGAATACCTTCACCTCAGTGTGAAGTCAGCACTCTAACACCAATAAAGCTGAGAATATCAGACATGAGGGGTATGGAAAACAGCATAGGCCTTTAAATATATTTGATTCTAATTTTTATGTGAAGTGGGAGAAGAAGGAGATACACCACAACATTAATGGTGGTTCTGTCTAGATAGGGGAATGATGATGATTTATATTTTATTATTTATCCCTTACTGAGTTTTTACAAGTTTTCTAGTTAATGAACAAGAACTCCTTTGGAATTCAAAAGACAAACATTTTTAAGAGGTACGAAAAGAGTCTGAAACCGGCATGCCCTTTAGTAAAACCTCCCAGCTACTAGCAAAATGTCACAGGAGATAAAAAGAGACCCTCACCTTCAGAAAGTCTTTTCTTTCTGGATAGCACCAGAACATGGGCAAAGAGAAGAAGAGGAAGTAGGAAGGGGAACAGACCGTAGATCAATGCTTCTCACATGACACCCGGAAACCATCTGCAACAGAATCACCAGGGTTGCTTGTTAAAAATGAAGATTCCTGACAACCCACCCATACCTGCTGTACCAGAACCTCTGAGGGTCTTGAACAAGTTCCCCCAGTGAATTTCATGCCTGTTAAAGTCTAAGAACCCCTGGAAAGATGAAGGACACTACTTGGAGCTCCTTGGAGGATTTATCGAACCTCTGCTTGAATGATTCTAACTGAATGATAAAGCTTAACTCCGTAGAGAGAAAAATGCAATCAATCAGAACTATCACCAGCAGAAAGCAAAGTTTCTACTTTGCTTTCTATTGTGTAGACACAATGTATATCATATACTGATGACACAACATCTGCTATCCCAATCCCCATAAATCCATCAGCCAGTTACTGAATAAGACAGTGGAATCTTCATTATGAAAGCTTATTTGACAAGTTCTAATAATTGATCATTAAATCATTTTTCCCATGATAAAACTATCATCAGTGAAAACCTGATCAACCTAATTAGCACTAAACAGATTTGTTTAGTCTTCCTAGAATTTTTAAAGGACAGCCCTTTAATAGTAAATCAGTTTGATGCCTGCCTGGTCCTTCCTGCTTTTCACCAGACATTTTCAGCCAGAATAAATGACTCCTCAGGCTCTTCTACTCCTTATTCCCTGGGTATGACACATGCATTCCACTTCTGTGCCTGAGTCTCCCTGTGCCTCCCATGAATGGCACTCCTCTCTCCTTTCTGCTTTCCTGGATCCTCTCCTTAAGGCCCTATCAATTAGGACTTGGCCACTTGGAGCAGAAACCCAGTGACCCGTGGCTTAACCCCAGAGTCATTGGTTTCCTTGCCCAACAGGAACTCCAGGGCTGGTGCAGGTGTTTGAAGACATTACCCAGGGCCCAAGCTCCTTCCTTCCTCCTGCTCCACCCTGTGTGGCTTTTGCCCTCTTGATGGTAAGATGACTAACCCCATTGCTAGGCATCACATCTGCCTTCCAGACCAAAAAAAAAAAAAAAAGGCAGGTGGAGGGTAAAGGCAACTCTCCTATCACTCCTGCTCACTCTAGCTTGAAACACATGGTCACTTGGGTTTTCTTCCAGACCAGAAACTAGTCCTGCCAACTCTTCATTCCCAAAACCTCTTGGTTACCCATTTCATTCATTTTCTTCTGCCACCATCTGTGTGTTCTCTTCCCCTCACAACCAGAGTGGTGCAAAAGCTTTCTATTATGCTCATGATGATGCCTGCATTAGACAGCTATCTGTTCACCTTGTTCATGCCTTTGCACCCCACCAGAGAGAAGGAATCTTATACCTCTTATGTGTATCCAGCAGAGTGCAGACATATATGGGACTTCGTGAAATACCTGACCAATTGGCATTATTACGTACACTGTGTGAGGTCAGCAAGCGTTGCATCTGGGAGCCACATTTATGTGAATAGGGCAGTGTTATTCGTACCAATTTCTTCCAGAAATTTGTTCATTATTCCATAATCATACCTTCCAAAAATGCATTCTTTTAAAAATAAGTGTAACTTTTCTTTTATTTTACAAACAATATATAAACATTTTTAAAATCTATTGGTGTTTCTTTGGCAAAAATCTGTTTTTTTTTCATTAACTTCCATTTTAATTTCCAGGGTACACATGCAGGATGTGCAGGTTAGTTACATGTGGTGATTTGCTGCACAGATCAACCCCTCACCTAGGTATTAAGCCCAGCATCCATTAGCTATTCTTCCTGATACTCTCCCTTCCCCTGCCACCTGACAGACCCCAGTGTGTGTTGTTCCCCTCCCTCATGTGTCCATGTGTTCTCATCATTCAGCTCCCACTTATAAGTGAAAACATGCGATGTTTGGTTTTCTGTTCCTGCATTACTTTAGTTAGTAGTTGCTGAGGATAATGGCTTCCAGCTCTATCCATGTCCCTGCAAAGAACATGATCTCGTTCCTTTTTATGGCTGCATAGTATTCCATTGTGTATATGTACCACATTTTCCTTATGCAGTCTATCACGATGGACATTTGGGTTGATTTCATGTCTTTGGTATTGTGAATAGTGCTGCAATGAACACAGGCATGCATGTATCTTTATAAGAGAATGATTTCTATTCCTTTGGGTATATACCTAGTAATGGGATTGCTTGGTCAAATGGTATTTCTGTTTCTGGATCTTTGAGGAATTGCCACACTGTCTTCCACAATGCTTGGACTAAAGTACTTTCCCACCAACAGTGCAAATCTAACTGAAAGTGGTGGTGTCACATCTTAATCCCCTGGAAATGTAGTTTCAAATACATTTTCTCCCACACGATACCAGTATTGTATTTCTCTTCATTAGTAAGTTTGCTCAATCCAGCATAAAAACCAATGTGGTCAACATCACTTTTCTCTTTAAGCAATTCAACAAGTCGACACAATAGCCTCTTCCTAAAATGCTGGGTTTCTCCTTGATTTTTTTAAATGCCTCTGATGGATCCTACTTGGAGGTTTCCTTTTACCATGATCTGAAATGTGAAAATGGAATTATTGTTGAAAAAGTCAGGTTCTCCCAAAACATAATCACCCTTCTTGGTGCTGTCTAACCAATCTTGTTATCTACTTTATGTAATGTTTCAGAGAAAAATAAGATATTTAGGGAAGTTTGCTCTGTAAACAGCACACCTTGTGAGCAACTTAAGAAAGAGCTTAATGTCTATCCATAAACACCTCTGCCATGGCTGCAACAAGGGTCACTGCTGTAAACAGTTTACAGTCAATTACTTGATCAAACAGTCATTGAAATAAAAGGTATTCGAGTTCTCTTTTGTGCCTCTGCAATCCACACCCTCCTCCCTTCCCCAGCAGAAAAATGCCTTTTAACTGGCTGCAGGAGGACTTGTTCACAAATGTTTCTAATTCAGCTAAACATCTTGGTAGGAAATATCATAAATTATATGTATAGGCCTGTCAGTACAATTTTCAACAGGGGTAACATGAGTTCAGTTTGAAATAAAATGAAAAACTTCAGACCAATTTCTGAACTTGCTGCCTTGAGTTTTAATCCAAAGCCCACTTGTGTGAAGACAGATAGCAAAATTCTAGTGCTCTTGGATTGAAACCTACAACTAACAAAGATGCTTAAGACACATTGATTCTATTTTTTACACTCTTCTGGGAGCTGGAAAAAAAAATGCAAAAGCATAAAAATGTTGGAGAAAACCTAACTTAAGATCGAGCAAGACTTTTGGTGTACTTAAATATCCACTGTGTTACTTAAGCTCATGCTTGACTTCCACTGAAGGGGTCCTTAGGAATTTCCCTATCCTAGACACTAAGAAAAGGGCCACCAAGAGGAAAGAGTGTGCTACCCATAGTAGACACTAAGTATGCAAGGAGAGAGGGGTGAAGGGGGGAAAGGGGAAACTAGATTAGGGCTGATGACCTTGAATATAAATTACTTTTTAAATTTCATTTGTACTCACTAACATAGCATTGCCAGCATATAAGAACATCTGTCTTGTAGGGTTGTCTAGAAAGAAAATTAGCATATTAACAACTACTTCTAGAGAACAAATTCAATGTTCTAGAAAATCACTGCAATATAGATGCATGGGAAATACACATTTTAGGTTTTCTTGTTTTAGTACAAGCACGTATGTATGCTGTCACCTTTTCATAAACCTTTTGTTTATTCACATAGTGAACAAGACTTATCCAATCCCCATTCTGAGACAATAATCCTATATTTGATGAAACAAGTAATAACACAGTGGATATTTTATGCTTTTGCATATTTTTCACCTTTTAAGATTTAATATATAAAATTTAAGAGGAGAAAGGTTTAGATTGACAGATTGTGACTATATAAATGAAATTTATTCTCCCTTTTCACTCATAAAGAAACCTATTTTAGAAATTATTTGGGGGCTATTGAATCAAAAGCCTAAGACTACACAACCAAAAAAAAAATTTATCCAGAAAGATTCAGTGTGATTGATAACAACATTTTCTTTTTTCTTTTTAGAAAAAGCATTTCATATTAACTTCAAAATCTGGTCCCACAAACTTAGCACCTGTACAACAAACTTTTAATTCCCCCTCCAGATAACCAAGAAAAATAGACTTAATCTTAATTATATAATGTTTATTGCAAGTATAGTCGAAACTCATCAATTAAGAGTTCCTTGGTTTCCAAATTGCAGTTGAGGGAACTGAAGCATACCTTTAAAATATCCATTACTTCACATATGATCCCATGTATGCTACGTTCTGGCAAATGCAAAACTATGGGAAAACTTATCCATCATAGTCAGAAGCTATGGAAGGGGGAAGGATGACTGATTCCAAAGAGGTACAAGGGAATCCGGGGAGGTGACAGAGCTATTTTAGATCTTGACTGTGGTAGTGGTTACATGACTGGACACTTGTCAAAACTCTTAAAACTATAAACCTCTATAATGTATCAAAATTATGCCTCAATCAACCTGACATTTAAGACTATGTATTGAGAAAACAATTTGTTGAACAGTTTGAGTACAAAAATAAAATTATAAAATAATAGATTACCCAATTAGGAAGACAAACTTTTCAAACAGATTAGAAACAGTGTTTGAATATAAACAGTGCTACCATATGTCAACATAAGGAGAAAAGGTGAGGCCACTCACCTAATGATACGCTAATGATAAATGTGTCCTATGTGGTCCTTTAACGAGGGCCTCTGCAGACAAGGGGTGGTTAGCCTACTTTTTTTTATGTACTTAATTGGGGTAAGAAAACTTCATTTCAAAATACACTGCAATGAAACCTAGCTTTTCTTCACTTGCAGAAATTAGTAGTATTTTAGTTTAGGCCAGAGGTTGGCAAACTTCTTGGTAAAGGGCTAGATGGTAAATGTTGCTGAGTGTGAAAAAGTGTGGCTGTGTTCTTTTTTTCTCACTGTGTCACCCAGGCTGGAGTGCACTGGCGTGATCACAGCTCACTGCAGTCTCAACCTCTTGGCTCAAGCAGTCCTCCTCTGGTCTCAACTTCCCAAGCAGCTGAGACTACAGTCACACACCACTATGCCCAGCTAACTTTTGTATTTTTGTAGAGATGGGGTTTCACCATGTTGCCCAGGCTGGTCTCGAACTCCTGGACTCAAGCAATCTGCCAGCCTCAGCCTCCCAAAGTGCTGGGATTATAAACGTGAGCCACCATGCCTGGCTGTAGCTGTGTTCTAATAAAATTTTATGAACACTGAAATTTGAATTTCACATAACTTTTCTGTATCCCAAAATATTATTCTTCTTTTGATTTTTTGCAGCCATTTAAAAATGTAAAAACTATATTTTGGTCAAGGACTGTACAAAAACATGCAGGGGGCTAGATGTGGTCTGTGGGCCATAATTTACAACTCTAGCCTAGGTTATCAACAGATGCTTATAAGAGCTTCTTCAAAGTGTGATTCTCTCATGTATTACAAACTCTTTTCTGTTACGGCTGTCCATTCCAAGAGCCCTTGTTTTAAAATCACAGGACTTTGTCTCCTACATACAATTATTCAGATTGCTTGAGCTAAAATATTAGGTTGCTGCAAAAGTAACCGTGGCTTTCGAAAACCACGGTTACTTTTGCAGCAACCTAATATCAGAGGAGATAAAAGGTGAGGAGCCTCTGGAAACACATGGGTCATGGAAAGAAATTCTGACTGCAGTAAGAAACAAAAAAGGCAGAAGAAAAACAATGGATCCACACCCTTCCAACTGAGGTTCCTCAGGTTTCTAGACCAAAAGTGCTTAAAGAAACCAGGTTGAACACCTGTATTGAGCACCTCCAGAGTGTCAGGGGTTAATGTCACCTGTTTGCATAGTAAATTGCTTATATTGGTATTCTTTTAGGCAGTGCTTAGACTGACTGTGACTTACGAACATGTACTTTTAGATATACAGGATGATTTGGTGGGTTTTTTTTTTCCTGTCTTAGTGAGGACAGGAACGAGGAACATTTATCTGAAACAGATTGTGTGATGGAAACATTTCCAGCTGCACAAGTGCTGTAACATCTACACCCAAATTAGCTCATGAGTCAACATATCTCGTTTGGTTATTACATTTATTGCATCAATTATCTACAAATGAAATACAGCTGCGTTGTCAGTATCCCCACATTCAAGCATATGCTTAATGAGATGGCAAGGTAGGAAAGATCAGGAGCACTTGCTGACAACAAATAAAGAAGAAACCCAATCCTTGCACCCCAGCCGGACGTTGCCCAGCTGAAACTCCTTTCCTTTATGGGCCGTAGTCATCATATTTTAAGAGCATCTAATCAGGTATTTATCCCAAACACGAGCAGCAGTACATTCGATTTGTTTACTAAACAGAAATTGGATAAATCTGGCATCCAAGTCACAGTCACCACTTTGCTTGTACAGCCCAAGGTCACTTAGGTTGCTCAGGTGCGGAGGAAGGGGTAAGGCAGGAGACAAAAGTCCCTTTCCAGCCGCGCAAGGCCCATTCTGATGTTTTGACAGAGTCCCGCTAATCTTTTTCACATTTCTTTCTTCGTAGTGGTAGAACCATATGCTCCCAGTTTCCCTATAAGTATTTGTTTGAATTTTTTTCTTTTTTCTAAGAGAGATGGGGCTGGAGGTCTGGAAGGATCTAGGCAGAGTCAGATTTGGGAATTGTCTCCATATTTCTACCAGTTGAAAGAATCTCCAAGGATCTCCCCCATTGCCAGTATATATTTTATAGGCACTGGGTGGACACCTGTTTTCAATTGCACGTTCAGATCAGACGAGCCCTCTAGGAGTGGCCTGGGAGTGCAAGCCTGGCTCAGAGCAAAAGGAAAAGTCTCCTGCCCAGGGCTGTCTTTTCTGTTTGCTTTGTAAATGATTTCTGAGCCACGTGTGGGAGAAAGGCCTGCCCTGCTCTCACTTACATCATGCTTGTGGAACTTGAGTCTCGCCATAGGAACGCCACAGAAGGGGACATTTGTTTAAGCCGCTGGTCAGCCGGGGTCTTCCTCACTGCAAATGGATTTGGGATCATAAACTATGGGAGATTAGTTTTAAGCCCTCACAGTAGACCTCACTGAGCAGACTCCAGGTGATACGAAAGGCAGATGAGGGGCAGCAGGGGCCCAGCCCTGCACCCCTTTCCATATGGCTGCACTCAGAAACCAGGGTTTGGGGATGGATATCCAGGGCAGCTGGCTCACAAAGAGGTAGGCTAGGCAGGTTCCATCTACAGCAGTTACATGTGACAACTATTCCCAAAAAATAATTCACTGGAAAACAAAACATTTCACCTCTAGGTATAGATGGAATGGAAGTGTCATTAATGAGCCAGGCCATCTTCTCTGCTAGCACCTAAACTCATGAGCATACATTGAGAAATGGCTTAGACACCAATTC
This sequence comes from Theropithecus gelada, assembly GCF_003255815.1. Taxonomy (NCBI): domain Eukaryota; kingdom Metazoa; phylum Chordata; class Mammalia; order Primates; family Cercopithecidae; genus Theropithecus; species Theropithecus gelada. The sequence goes on from NC_037683.1 coordinate 80,707,147, forward strand.
CCTTTAGACAGCGAATAGGATTTAGGATACCTATTCCCAGGTTTACAGAAATCTTACCTTCACCACTTGTTAGTTCTGTGCCCAAAGACAAGTCAACTTCATGATCTCTAAACCAGGACACAAATGTCATTACTTACTCCAGACATTCCATAAATATGGAGTCCTAGGGTACAGTTGGAGTTATGAGATTCCAACATCAACCAGAGCCCAGCAAAACACCCGGTCTTGCATGTCTTCACATGGCACATCGCCTTGTGGGGTCACCCTATCCTCCCCACCCTCCAAGCTTTCCTGCTGCCAAACCCTGGACTTCGCTGTCCCTGCCCCCCATGGCCAAACTTGGCTTCCCACACTTGGTGAGGTGCTATCTTAGAAAGACCCAGATAAACCAATTCTGTACATGTCTGAGAACAGCTGAATAGGATGTGTGTAGTAGACCAAGAAAATGCCTGACATCCAAAAAAAATAAGCCCATTCATAGTTTCAGTCTTCAACCAAAGGTAGAAGGGGACACTGTGAGGGACACCAGGGCCTTCCTGATAGCTTTCTGTAGGTCCTGCTATGTCATTTTTTTAAGAAATGTCAAGGACAAAACATAATCAGGGACAAAACCCCAGAGTCAAGACAGGTGGCACATTAATACTAAAAACTCCTGAGCCAGGCCACCTTCACCCAGGCCTTCCTCTCCTCATCCACACAGAACCAAGTGGAGGGTGAATAACAGGCCAATGGCAGAATCAGGGAGGCAAAGGTCAAGATGGCTGCTGCACTAACGTCATCCAATGATGTCCTGTCACCTCTTGCCTACTCGCCTATTCAAGGCGCTTCAGAACCCTTCAGGCTTTTGGATGCCTAAGCTATTTCTCCTCCCCTGTCCCCACTCCTTGTCCCTGCCCCTCATTTTTCCTTCCTACACCCCCTCAAGGATGATGAGGGCCAGAGTTTGGGACGGAAATGGCAAACCTGATGAATATTGGGCCAGTAGCGTTAGTATCTGCCACCTCCGCCCAAGTGTCCCCCACCTTCTTCTTGGCAAGATTTCATTTGTTTTGTTTTGCAAAAGAAAGAGAAAGCTCCATGCCGGCAGTGTCAGTCAGCTCCAGGGGAAGTGGCTCAGAGTAAAGTAGGAAAAGTGGTTTTCACTGACACCCATGTTCAAATGTTGGTTAATGACAGCAAAACAGCCACACAGTTTACATTCCTTTCACAAAGGGTTTCACACATGAGACCCTGGCATTCTCCCTCCTGTTCCTGTTATTGTCATGTCAAAGCATGTAATCCTACCGAACTTAAACAAAAATTTTATGCTGCCTTCGTTTGATCTGTCATTGTGGGTTTGTTTTCCCTCCCTCTCCCGTGCCAATGCCACCCATCTCCCTCTCGCTCTCCCTCTCTCTAACACACAAACTCACACACACACACACACACACACACACACACACTTCAAGGTGGGCCTGCTCTTCAAAAGCCAAAAACAACAAGATCAAAAAGTCGTGAGTGGAGCAGATGTCAAGTGGTCCCCCTGGACTCCTACTTGACCCTTTCCAGAGGTCTGGTTGTACCCTGACAAGAAATTGATTTGGCAGGGACAGCAGCAGGCTTGGTAAACATGGCCCTACCCCTCCTTGTAAATCTCCAAAACCAAGGACGGAGCAGCAATTCCACACAATTGCCATCTGCTCCTAGGGAAATGTACACACAACTGCCTTTCGAAAGGCAACTTTGTGAGCATGCTTTGCTAATTGGGGTTGTTTATGACCCAATGTAATAAAATTTGATGTTGCAAACTGGAAGCATTTTCCTTGTGTTTTTCCTTAGACCCTTCTCTCTTCCTGCTCTAGAACTCTTATCTGAAACCAGGTGTGTGAAATGTCTGAGCAGCAGTTAAGTAATCGGGGTCTTTTATCTACCTGACAGAGATGTATGGGGAATTTTAAGACCTAATGGTTACAAATAGGCAGGAAATTAGCATGAAGGAATTTTTCCATATCTTACCTCTAAACACAGTATGCATTACTAATTTATCATATTAGACTGGGATCATATTGGAATGGCCTACAACTCTTTAATACAGTGGAAAAAAATTGCAAGTAATTTTGAAGGGCCTCAAAGCCATCTTCTCAAATTGCAGCCCTTTTTAAAACTAGAGGAATATAACCCAAGTTGTATATACACGATAAGATGAAAACATGGAAATTTTCTGAGGGTGCTTAGTTGGAACAACCTTACAAAATATTTACAGTAATCAGAATGATCAAGTTATTTTCCTGTAATCAGATAACTTTTGACTTTAGTTGAGTGGTCACTTGGTGAAGGAGAAACTATGTTTGCAAATCAAATACAGAATGTGACATAGCATTGAACAAATTTCCAGCTCCTTGAACCAAAGTTCTATGGTCACTAAATAGCCCTCAAAGACGCAAGCAACTTCTTTGCCTTGCGGGGGGAAAAAAACACTTTTTAATGGCTTTAGATTCATGCTCTTTTTAATCAAAAGCATTCGATGGTCATTAGTTATACGTTTGTCAGAAACTCTAGTCTGTTTAAAACGTTATTCTTTGAACTAGAGTATCACGTTCAAGTGTACTGCAAGTCCATAGTGGGTTTTATTGCACTTTGACTTCACCTTTTCCCCAGTGGCAGGCGATTCAGGTTGCATATGAGCTGACAAGCATCAGAAACGTAGAGTCGATGGGGGATGATAGACAGTGGGGTTTGTAACTTTCAAAGATGTGGGCAGCCATATTTCAGGCGGCAGACCCCAGTGACGGGTCTGCTTTCATTTACTTGTGCGTGAATATTTTGGTCCCAGGGCTTAGTTATGGAGTATGACATCTCCTGAGGTGCTCCAGAAAACCATATCCAAGCAAAAATGTGCCAAACGACGACTTAATTACATCCAGGAGACGTGGCATTGTGCAGTTGACCACTGTGGGCACCTCATTCCCAAAACTCAGTCTGCCCCCACATCGTGTGCAGGAGGCAGAAAGCAAGCCAGTGGGGCAGCCTAACAGGGAAGGGGGCCATACCAATCCAGGGTCCAAAGGCCGTGGAAAGATGAAAACCAGCCACACATTCGGTGGGTGGCCTCGGACCTAGAATCCTAGGTTCTGTCCTAACTGGCCCATTTCAAGTTGGGACTTTTTCCCTAGCCTGATGTGCAGGACACGGTAGGCCTGCTCCGTGGCTGGTGCCTGGCAACAGCTCCCAGCACCCTCCTCTCTCGGTGCCTGTGCTCATGCTCATTCCTCCTCGGAATATCCGTATCTTCTCCCGCAGCTAAAGTGCAAGCCGTATCTCAGGGTCCCCGCTCAAATTCTGTCTCTCACAAAAGCTTCTTAGCGTCATCTAGATGTCATCTGGCATCTCTTTCTCCTCAGAAATGTAGTTAAACTTGGCCAGTTTCCAGTTTCTTAACCCGGTCTAGTGTGAAGCTCTCCCCTTCACATCCTCAAGTTCCTGAGATGTAACCTCCTGTTTCACTCTGTCGCTAGTGCCCTCCATCAAACTATCTCCATTCTGCCTTACTAGGGCCAGAATACACAACTCAGTGTAGGAAAAAGAATTTATATTAAGCGTTTCATAATCTTTGTAGGCATGGTTGAAGATTTACACTTCAAAGGGAGGAATTACACTGAAAAGCATGCAACCTTGCCTCCTCTCCTGGCTGTGTCAAGCTCCCACTTCCTTTCTCTCTCTCCCTGCCTTCTTTGCTCTTTCTCATTCTCCCTCCACCACTCTTTCCCTGTCTCTGCCTCTCTCTACCTCTCTCCCCTACCACCAACAATGACAAATTTCTTGCTTTGTCCTAGGTAGGGCAATTCATTCAGGACACCTGAGATCTCAGTTTCCATCCAAATTGATGCTTCAGGAAATTTCTTTTGAAAAAAGTTGCAGCATTTATCCTTAATAAAATTCTTTTGAAAAAAATTTTCATCAATTGTGTTGCCTTCGGAATTTATATCCTTCTCAAACTCTCGTGTTGTATACTGCATGCTATTGATTCTTACGTAACAATATATACATAGTCTATTTTGTATATGAGCTTTTTGTATGTTTATCTTATTCCTCCATCATTTGGAGAAGTCTGGAAAGCACAAACCATGTATATTTATTTTACATTCCCTTAAAGAGCATAGCACAGTGCTGTGCCCATATAGAACTCTCAAACTTTTCTGGAATCATATCGGAAAGCAGGTAAAATGATGATGCACTACTCCTCCAAGTAACATTCAACTAGTTTAGTTTTATTGGGGTGGCATTCACAGAAGTATGCTCAGACTACTACCACCACCACCCCCATGTAGTAAGAATCCAAGTAGATATACTGCACACAGCTGTACTTTACAGAAAGTAGTCAAATCTCCTGTTAAACACATTAATAGAATTTTTGTCAAACAATTCATTTTTCTGATTAAATCCCAATCTGATTAACTGTTCTTCTTGATTTAATATTCCTCTACAAATTGTTTACATTTTATTTCTTTAAATATTATAAACACTCTTATATTTTATGCCTAAAAGTGTCAGTATCTGGATTCTTTGTGGACCCATTTCTATTATATGTTGTTTCTGTTGATTCTCATTCATAACATCTTTTTTCTCTAAATGTTTAATGAATCATGGCAGTAAATTTCTTATTTTCCTGAATGGGGTGAAAGCGGTTTTCTCCAGTATGGGTTTGCATTTGTGGAGCTGGGGGTGGGGGAGAGGAATTTACTAGTCTGGGACCACTTTAAACTACATTCTTAAGTTTTTATCAGGCCATTCAAGTAGTTTGTCTTCAGGCTAAATATAGGAAAGGAGCTTGTGGTTACAGCTCCCCTCATATTTTTCATATTTCAAAAACTACTATTTGTCTTAACACCTCTCAACAGCTGAGCATTTTCCTTCCAGTCCTGATTATGAGAATGGGAGTGGGTTCCGAGAAAGGTTTATTTTTGGTTCATCCTTCAAGGCCAATAAATCCCAAGCAAGAAAACTAAAAAGGAAACCATAATTACATACTGAAGAACACCCATATCTAAGAGAAGATTTTAAAAGTAATCAGAGAGAAGAAACGGATTATATTCAAGGGGGTAGTTGTTTGACCAAAAGCTACAATGGAAGCCAGGAAAAAAAGTAATATATCTTCAATACACTGAAAAAAAAAATTTCTGGCCTCAAATTCCATACCCAGCAAAATATCCTTCAAGAATCAAGGTGAAATAAAGACATTTTCAGACAAACAAAACACTAAGAGAGTTTGCCACCAGAAGAAAGAAATTCTAAAGGATTTCAAGAAGAAGGAAAATTATTCCAGATGGCAGATTAGAGATACAGGAAGAATAAAGAACAAAAAAAAAATGATGAATATATAGGTAAAATTAAACAGATATAAACCACATTAAATAAAAATGATAAAGTCATTGTGAGGTTAAGAATAAACAAAAATAAGATACACAACAACTATAGCACATAATGTAAGAGTAGAGCAAATGGAGTTAATATTTTGTTTGAAAAGAAGATACTGATTGTAGACTTTGATAAATTAGGTATGCATGTACTAATTGCAGAAGTAATCACTAAGAGATTAGAAATGGAGTGTAGCAAAGAAAAAGATAAAATGAAAAATAAACTCAAAAAAGAAGAAAATAAACAGATAAAGCTCAGATTAATAGCACAAAATAAAATGCTAGATATAAATTCAAATGCATCAGTAGTAACAATAAATGTAAAAGACTATTTGTTTCAATTAAAAGACAAAAATTTGCAGACCAAAAAAAGGCACAACAAGAATATTTTATTTCTTAGCCATTATATTAGCAAAAGAAAGAAAATTCATCTATATTCATACTTTTCAAAAAAACTGCCTTCTAAATATTTTGTTTATCCTTTTAGTTTTTTCTAAAGACATTCATTTTTATATTAAAATAGTAGTTTATGTATATGTTTCACAGCTTTTTTCTCTTAAAAATATGAATATATTTTCATATTATTAAAACTTTATCAAAGATTGCTGTAAGGATTAAATAAGATAATATATATATGTTCAGTAAATTCAGAAAGACTTTGCATTTATTATCATACCATGGCATATCATTTTATTGTATGGTTATAATGTATTTAACCAGTCTCCTATTGTTAGATATTGTGGTTGTTTTCAACATTTCTTCAATATATTTAGCTTCAAGGAAACTTCTCAGAGCCAAGTATTGGCACATAACCTTGATGATCCTTGGGCTATATTTCTTAGTATATACATTTGATGCCTAGTGCAAAGTTACTCTCCAAAATGTTTGCAAAAATTTACTCTCCCACAAGAAATGTGTGCATTTCCCCTAGTCCAACAAGAAAGATTGTTATTTCCCTTGCACTTTTCACAAGTTAAAGAAGCAAATCCAGACAATTTTCTGTCACCCAATTCATTTAATCCTCCTAGGATCTCCAAACTTTTCTTCTGGAGTCAAAAACATCAAACACAATAGAATGGGCAGAGAGGAGCAAAATCTCTTTCTCCTTCAAAAAACTTTTAAAAGATGATCCCTAATTCTAATTTACTATTTCTTCTGACATCACCTCAAATTATATGTATTTTGAATCCAAAAAGAAAACAAGATGGATTTTTTTATCTTTATTGGTATATTAGAGTCCTGTCAAAGCAAAACTCAGAAGTAGAATCGCAAAACTGTCTAATTATGTCTCATAGTTCCATGGACAAAACGCTAACATAAGCCCTTTGATCTGATGTTCACAACTCCTCTTTTCTTTCCATTCACACCACTCTATCCTGTGAGATGGTCTGTCTGGGATATGAATTTGAGTGACAGGAAGAATTCAAGTCCTTGCTCTGCCATTTTCTGGTTGAGAAAGCTTGAATGAGTTAGTTGAATTAGTCTCCATTTCTTCCATACAACATGATGCTTACAAGCAGATTCTAGAACCAGAGATGTGGATACAGAATCACAGGTCTGCCACTCACCTGCAGTGTGCCACTGGACAAGTTCAATTATTCCACAGCTTATCTGTAAAATGAGTTTATTAGGAGGTTTATATGAGATCAATTTCTTAACCCAGTACCTGGCTCATAGTAAGTGCCTAATAAATGTTATGCAGTCGATCTTCATCATTAGTGGATTCTGTACTTGCAAATTCACGTACTTGATACAATTAATTTGTAACCTCGAAATTAATATTCATGATGCTTTCCCAGTTGTTTGTCAACATTCCCAGAATAGCAAAAAATTTGAGTGACCCAGTGTGCACATTCTCAGTGGAGGTCAAACAAGGAAACATGGCCTTCCTGTTCAGCTCTCACAGGCACTGAGGTGCTATTTAGTGTTACTGAGCACAAAAAGGCTGTCACGTCCATTACGAAGAAAATACAGGTACTATATATACTTCATTTAGGCCTGGGATATAGTGCTGATGGCTATGAGTTCAATGTTAATGAATCAAAAATATATATTAATATTAAGTAGATACATTTTTAAACAGAACTCTAAGACACATAAAGCCAAGATTACATATCAATCAGTTGATGTCCAGAGACTCACATATTTCCCATTAATTCAGTATTCACTAATTCAGTACTTGTGGTAACTTTATAGAACATAACTACCAAGAATAATGAGAATCAACCATATATTCTTTTTCAACTCTAAAATGAAGATTAGTAACTCCGTTCACACAGCTGTCATGGTGATATTTATTTGTCAGGAAGTTTTTTATAAATGTGACATTTCCCATCTGGCTTATCACACTGGCTTCCTAACATGTCTTTCTTGACTCTTTCTCCTCCAGCGTAATGGATCTAATGTATAACTTTTGTCAACCCAAAAGATTCCCATTGGCAGCACAGGTGGTGGGGAAAAAATACAGGCTTTGGAGGCACACTCATCTGGGACCCAATCCCTGTCTTTCTACTTAGCAATGATAATGACTTGGGGCAAGTTATTCTTGAAACTTCAATCTTCAATTTTCCTAGCCATCTACTGTGACAGATCGGACACCAAAATGCAGATTTTTGTTAAAACTCTCACAGAGAAGACCGTCACTTTGGAAGCTGAACTCTTGCATACAGTAGGCCAAGATTCAGGATAAGGAAGAAATGCCTCCTGACTAGCAAAAAATGATCTTTAGTGGCAAATAACTAGAAGATGGACATCCTTCGCCTAACCACAAAATTCAAAAGGGGTGCACTCTCTGTCTTATGTTGAAGTTTTGTGGTAGTGCTAAAGAAGAAGTTTTATACAAGTCTTAAGAAGAATAAGCATAAGAGAAAGAGAGTGACATTGGCTATCTTGAAATACTGTATGGTGAATAAGAATGACAAAAACTAGTCACCTTCATTGGAAGTGCCCTTCAGATGAATGTGGTGCTAGAGTTTTTAATGGCCAGCCACTTTGACAGATATTACTGTGGCAAATGTTTTCTGATCTACTATTTCAACAAACTAGAATGCAAGTAATTGTACATGGTTAGTAAAAAGCATGAACTAAAAGAGAAAAGAGAAAGGCAGGAAGGCAGGAAGAAAGGAATGAAAAAAGGGAGGGAGAAAGGAGAGAGGGAGGGAGGGAATAAGGAAGGAAGGAAGGAAGGAAGGAAGGAAGGAAGGAAGGAAGGAAGGAAGGAAGGAAGGAAGGAAGGAAGGGAGGGAGGGAATTCAATTTTTACATGTAATACTTTCTTCTGCCTAAATGATAAAATACAAACTTAATCATTTAAACTGACCAAAATATGCCCATTCAGACACCTCTCACTCTATCAGCTAGGGTGGAACATGCACAGGCTCCATCCTTTGATGGCTGCAGAGCAGAGTGGAATCTGGGGAGGAAGGGAGGGAGGAAGGAAGGAAAAAAGGAAGGAAGGAAGGAAGGAAGGAATTCCATTTTTACATGTAATACTTTTTTCTGCCTCAATGATAACATACAAACTTGATCGTTTAAACTGACCATAATATGGCTCCAACTCACCTATCACACTACTTCCTTATGTAAATCCCTAACATCCTTATATAATCTTCTCATTGGGCCCCAGGCACATGTTCTTCCCTCCTGCATTTAGTGTTCACTTCCTCCCATCTGATATGCAATTCTGCTTCCTCTTTATACTGTCTAAATTCTTCCCACCTTTCAAGGTCCAGTTAGAGTCCTACTTCCTCCATGAAGCCTTTCCAGTTACATCAGTATACTATTGTCAATAGACATAGAAAGACTGAGGCAAAGACCAAGAAGAGAATCTCTAGATCTATGAAAAGAACAAAACAGCACAAAAAAAAGAAAAGAAAAACCTATCTCAGTTAAATTTTTCAGTAAACTTATGTCTTACTCCCCAACTTGACTGTTCATTTTTTATTAGTTGTACCCATGGACTGCTCCCCAAATTTTATGTGTTGCATTTATTTATTCGGAGTACAAAATAATCTGAATACTTTCTGGGTACTCAACCTCTGCCCCTATTCTCCAAATCTCCATTCTCTGATCTACCCACCAGGCTAAAATCTGACTTTCCCAGTCCAATATTAGCAGTTTACATAGAACTAGAAATGTAGCCCACATATGGCTCATATGGTGTCACCAAATCATATGGGAAACTTCATAAGCATAAGCCCTACCTCACCAACTAGATATAAATTATGTGTTGGTAGCTCTTTATGTCACCCACAGTTTTTAGACAGTACAGTGATAATAATGATATTAATAATAGAATAGAAAGCATTCATTGAGTGCTTGCTATGTCTCAGACACTATGCCAAGAACTTTACAAACATTACATATTTAATTCCCACAAAAAAACCTTTGCAATATTATATCTCCATTTTATACATGAGATAAGAAAACAAAAGCCCAAGAGAAAATAATGCCAGTAAGATATCTAGTTAATAAACATTTGCAATGAATTTAAAAAGAAACAATTCTATTTTTTTCTTTCAGATTCTGAAAGACAATCAATCTATGGAACTCTATAACTTGTTAGCTCCTTTTTTCAATACGTTTATAAAATTGTCAGACTACAAAAAAATAAGGCTATTAGTTTCACCTAGAAATGTCAAATTTTCTGAAACAGGAAAATTTATAGAAACTTCCTAAGCCACAAAGTATAAGAAAAAATAAGTCTCTAGCCATATAAGGATCTTCACAAATATTGTATGTGTTGTTTAAGGCTCCATTACTATGGTAAGAGCTTTCTTTGATATTGAATAGGAAGAAAACAAGTTTATAAGAAAGTATATTCTCTTTTTCTAGCTAATAATATCCTTCTTATTGTTGACAAGAACAGTTAGTTTACGGACCTGTACTTTACCTCACATAAATATTGCACAAACTGAAGCCATAACAATATGACACTAGAGAGAAACATTGGAAAAATATGCAACACTTCATCAGGTTGATTTTTTGGCAAAGATAGCCAAGATAACTGATAAGAAAGAGATACCTTTTAGCCATGAAAATCCAATCTTGTCTGTGAAGCTAGATAACTCCTTTCCCTAACTGAATTGGACTGCCTGCCTACCTACAACACATATATCCTTGGCAAAGCATAGCTTTCTTATGTTTGAGAAATACCATTCTTTTCGGCCCATCATAAAGTTTGAGGAAATTGAGGGGTGGAGGGCACCCTTATATTAACCAGTTCAATTATATCAACATAGTGACCGTCACTGGCCTACAATAACACTGGCTTTGCACTTGGTGTTGATTTTATAGTGTTTTTTGTTACTGAGGCCCAAAGGGCTATTGTTAACATATGATTTCACTTATGATGAAGATTTCTTCCAGGTACTTCTAGAGATAGTGCCAGTAAATCCTGTAAAATCTCACTATCAAGTTATTATGAAAGTTAGAAAGACTAACAAAAAACATTCCAAAATAAAAGGTGAATAGCAATTTCAGAGGATGCGTGGTCCTGGCCTACCTCACCGTACCAGTGCACTCTCCTTCCAGAATGTAAGATACACATGCTTAACACTCAGGTTGTTGCTGGAAACATTGAGTCATCTTTGGAGGCATGAGCTCAGACATGATCTAGAAAATAATTGTAATTCCCATTATACTCAGGAGAATATGGGTAAAATATGAAGAAAGTCGTATCAAGAAAAACTCATCTAAATTTTATCCTCTAAGTCCTCACCAGGTCAAAACTTATCATGTCCCTTTACTAGATACATTTAAAATCCAGTTTCAGATATAGCATCAACAATGCACAGTGGTGCCCCAGTAATCTTAGTACTTAAGGATAAGTAAGGTATACTTTGGCTTCTCCTTTCTGAACAAAGCTGTGTTTATAATAAGTGTATCAAATCTGCCCAGCAAAGCAACCCAGTATTTCAATCATCTTCCCAATGTGTGTAACAGCAATGGGATCAACCAGTAGTCAACAAGATTTTGTCATAAAGAGACGAAGAGATCCAATGACTATGCCACCATTTGCTTATGTCTATAGCCTACATTTCCTGACTGCAAATGAACATCATCTACTTTTTCAGGGTGGCAATGAGCTAGTTAGTAATGGCAGCAGTATGTAACAAGTATTTCTTACAATAATAAGAATAAATGTTTCAAAGAGAAAGAAATTATATAGAAGGTAGGGTTGGCATCAGTGGGTTAAATTTCTACCAGATTTAGAAAGAGAGTTTTCATGCATGTTACATCAAATTCAGAATTATCATTTATTTCAAAGAACTTGTCCAATTGCTGTGTTATTACTAGAATGACCCACTCTGGAACAGTCTTGATTTTAACACTGAAATTCTCACAAGCTGGGCCTCCAATTAGGGTGAGAAACTTAACCCAATTTTCCTGGAATTGTGTCCATTTTAAAATTGAAAGTTCCCACTTCACAGAAATCTCTTCAGTCCATGGAAAACCAGGATGGTTGGTCACCTTAGTTGTGACATAGAGAAAATACAAATATGTTATAGGCCTTCATTTTGTCTATCTTGAAAATCTGAACTTCACTGGTAAACTTATATACATGCATGAGTAATAATAGTAACTAGGCAGACATAGAACACTCAATAAATACATTAATATTCATTTCGTGGTGTAATCCTCACAATAAGCTTATCAAGAAAATGAACAGTATATTTTCCTCATTTTGCAGATGAGAAAACTTAGGGGCAAAAGGTTAAGTAACTTTCTAAAAGTCACCTTTTTAATTAGAACATAAGTTGCACTTCTAAAACAACGAGACCAAACAATACTGTGACTTAAAAATAACATAATTCTATTGCCTCTTAATTAACAGTATAGAGATAAGCAGGTGAGCTAGGACAGTGAGCAGCTCTGTTCCATGTGATCATTCAGGGACCCAGGTTCCTTCCATGCTGCTCCACCATCCTCTACATTTCAGTCCTTATCCACTTGGTGGAAGCTAGCTCCCCAGTGCCACATCAGCGTTCCCAACCGTAAGACCAAGTACAGATCAGTGGGGAAGGGTTAGCAATTTTCTTTAAGGAGGTGATACTGATATTTCATATATCACATCCACTCACGTTTCATTTAAGAGAACTCAGTGACTTGTCAACACTATATTCAAGGGGTGGAAAACATGGTCTCAACCTAGACAGTCAAGTGTCCCACTCCATTTTCAAAAGGAGAGGAAAATGATTACTTAGGGACAATTATCTCCTGTGATTAAATAGCTGGGGTTTGGCATTGCTGAGATTAGAACCCAAGCCTGCCTGATTCTAAAAACCACACTTCTTCCCTCATGCCTAGTTACCTCTAGACCTAATTTGGTGGGAAGGGGCTGGGGGCAGGAAATATGTCAACCAATCAAAGTGCTTCTCAGAGTTTATCGAAAGAAAAATAAGTCATTCTGAGTACCTAGAGACCATCTCTCCTTCCAACTTATCCTGAAAAAGGCTTAAACAAACTATATCCTTTCACTTAAAATCTGACAGAGCCTTGCCTCCTGAGTGCGAAGTGAAACGCAAGGGCTGTCAATTGTAGAGTATGATGTTTATACAAAGATGTGAGAAGCAGAGAGTACATAGGGTCTGCCAGAGAAATAGCAAAATACTGTGGATCATTTCTCTAGCCAAGTCACCGAAGAACAAGGGGGCGGTGGGCAAACTTATGTGTGCACCCATGAAACAAAGCCTACCAATACCATCAAAAACATCGCACTCCATAAATATTCACAATTATCATTTGACAGTATAAATAAATAAATAAAAAGGGAGTCACCTAGGATTTCGCTTCTGCTGGCGACGTTACCTGGAAAGAACACTCCTGATTAGAAAGTGGTTTAGGTTACTTTTTAGCTTTTTCAGTTGCTTTTGAAGGTAACATGAGCCTCAAGATGGTATTTCACTTTGAGTTTATTCAAGCTTCTGTTGATTCTGGACAAACCTAATTTACACAAGACAATGCTATCTGTTGTCACTGTTCCTTCCTCCTGTTTGGTTTTCTCATTACTCGTAGTGGCTTCCAGCTCCTTCCCCTTACTTCAGGCTTATTACTGAGCCCTTTAGAACTTCCATAACACCAGCTTTGTAGCCTGCTGTGAAGAAATGAGGACTCAGTAAGAACAGGCCTGCAAAAGATTCACTCCTTGAACAAGGACAATGAAAATCAGAGCTGAACAACTTTGCTGCTAGAAAAAAATATATCAGGAAAGAATCTTTGTTGCCTGTACATTTTTTCATTTAAAATTAACATGGGACTGGGCATGGTGGTACATGCCTCTAGTCCCAGCCACTTGGAAGGCCAAGGCAGGAGGATTACCTGAGCCCAGAAGGTCAAGGCTGCAGTGAACTATGATCGCACCACTGCACTCCAGTCTGGGCAACAGAGTAACACTGCATCTCTGAAAATAAATAAATAAATAAATGAGTAAATGATAAAATTAACATGGCTTTATAAAGTCCCATAGGATAAATGTATATTCTTACAGTGTTGTATACATGCGTGCACACACACACAAGAAGACTCGCCAAACAGATGAGGAATACAACCACAGAATGGTGAAGATGGAACAACAGCACAGAGGAAACCTGAATGATCACATGGAGTAGAACTGCCCACCCGGCCTTGCCCACTCACCTAACTCTGGGCTGTTATGTGAGAGATACTACTTTTTTGTTTGGTTGGTGAGTTGTTTGTTTTTGACAGCAAGAGAAAATTAGAACTCTCTGAACCATGCTATTATTAATTGTAGAGAATATTTCTAAGTGGCATACATTCAAATAAAAAATGTGATTCCCTTCAGCAGTGCTTGTGCCTGTCTGGATGAGCTTATGGGTTCTATAGACATCACACACATGTCAGTCATGCCCTCCTCATTCAGAGCCACACAGATTTTTCACACTTACTCTCAGGACCAATGAGATGTATCTGTTAACTGGTCTGTAAATGAAATAAATTTCTCTGTCCTATCATCTGTTAAGTTATGGGCTTTTGAAGTGATGGAAAAAGAAAAAGAAATGGTCTCACATCCCCTAAACGAATCTCAAAGGCCCCTAGTTCCTGCATTTTGGGGTTGGAGCAATTTGCTTTGCTCTGAGTGAGGCATTTAAGAATATAAAAATGTCAGCCATGGCTAATATCTGGGCCTATGTGAAGCACAGGGACGCAGAGGCAGCTTTCTGATCTCTCTTGCTAAAATTAGATTGTGGGTTGTATAAAAACACTGGGCACTCTGCTTGTGCCCCTCTGTCCATGCACTATTATTGATTACTTTCAAAGAAGAAAGTTGACCAGTCATCCAATTAAAAAAAAGATGACTAATTTAAATCAGACAAATCAACAAAAGACCGGCCAATCAGTCAATAAAGGCTGACAGTTCCTTTTCTTTGGGAAGGAGCTAGTGTGAGTGCTACTCACATGCACCCCAAACACCCTAATTCACAGTGTTTTTGCAACCCAAGCATCCCTTCCTGGAAGTTCACTCATCTACCAGATAAGGCCTCCTGCGAGGTTCTCCTTCTCTCTGCCTTCCTAACTAATTCTTAGCTAAGCTTTCCTCCCTGGGAGCTAGCCAAAGGCAACCGTGTACATCTTAGATCAGAGTAACTCAAGGAGATTTCCCAAGCCAAGTACAAAATCATTATTTATTCCAGAAGAGGCGGCTTAGCATAGTCCAGGTACCTATGGCCAAACAGCTTTCCTCCTTCCTACTTCCCAGTTCTTACCACTCCTACTTCTCATGCATTTCTGGGGAAATTTAACCTGCAACCCTCATACTCAATGACAGCTGACTCACACAAACCCCTTCCCATTGAAACTATTGGATAGCCAGAAAGTCCATGTGAAGATTTTTACTTTCAACCAGAAAATTGGATCCAAATTGGATGCCTAAGGTTTTGAAAGCCACGTAATCTCCCAAGACATTGGAGTTCTAGCTAAAGAAAAACTCCCACATATAATCACTTCCACATATAGTATCTTTTAAAATAAAATGTTCATCTTTATTTTCTAACTGGATTCTAACACATTAGGCAGAAACTATTATCCACCTCCCAATTTTACCCACAAGGTCTCCAAGGTTCTAAGAGGAAAGTAGGCAAACTATGGTCCATGGACAAATTCAGCCCCACACCTGTTTTGTAAATACATTTTTACTGGAACACAGCTGCATCCATTTATTTACATTTTGTCTATGCCTGATTTTGCTATGATGCCAGACTTGAGTAATTGTGCAGAGACCACATAGCCCAAAAAGCTGAATATATTGTGATCTGGCTCTTTACAGAGAAAGCTTGCCAATTCCTGCTCAGAGAGATTATCTGGCTTTCACAAAGTCACATTTTGGTAATTTTCCTAAAGGTGATGACACTTAAAAATTTCCGAGAGGCAGTCAAATAATGTCTTTAGTCAAATATTGACTCTTTCCATTCTGTCACACTGCCTCCCTGCGTGCTAGTCAATCTACCCTCTAGGGATCCCTGGGTGGGCCAGTAGAAGGACAGGTCAAATCATAGTTCTAGAGCATCACACAGAGGAAGCACCCAGGACTGTACAGGGCAGAGTATACAATGAACAGAAAGTGTCTACCACATTTGATTGCAAATCTCTTCCTGCAAGGAGTAGGAAACACGCACACCTCCAACGCTCTTCAAATTGTTACCCACAACCTTGGGCCATGGGCTTCAGGGACCTTTGCTTGTAGTCCAACCCTTGAAGAAGAGATCTCTCCAGGTGTTCTCAGACATGCCATTACACATTCTGTTCTTAGAACTTTAAGCATTGTTGTTTGATGTTTTTACTGTTCTTGCTACTATTGTTGTGGTTTGATTTGGCTGGGTTTTGTGACTTTTAAGCCTATTTAGTAAGTATCATGCTGTTATAGAAAGCTAGTGGCTGCTTATTTAATATCTAGATGATCTTCAAAAGTGGAGAAAGCCAACTGAAACTGAAAACTACTTTTGTAAAAGTCCTAAATGCCTATTATGCATGTAGTAGTCCCAAAGTTTGGAGACTGTGTGTGTGTTTGAGTGGGTGTGTGTGTGTGTCTAAGTGTGTGTGTGTTTGGGAGGTTTGTTCTGTTTTTCTTTTATGGAGAAGCAAGAAGTGGGGATAGAAAGTACTACACTAAACAGTTTCAGGATATATCTGCATTCTACTAAATAGCAAAACCTGCCCATTTGATCAAGCCCAGTCACTTAAAGACATACCCAGTGCTGCAAATTGTTCTGCTACAGACCTTGGAAACATGACTAGAAAATATATACTAAAGGATATACTGATCTTGAATAATTTCTTTCCCGCATTAGGCACAAACCTATGCTCATTCAGCCTATGGTAAAAGATTTATCATGTTGCAATTGGTTTGAAAAACTCCTCTGTGTGTGTGTGTGTGTGTGTGTGTGTGTTAAAATTTTTGTTTTGTTTTATCTCGAAGGTTGTAAGTGGTGTAATACCTTTTCATTTGTTTTCTGTTTCATCTGATGTAGTTAATTTTTTGATTTTATTGGAGTATTTTTAAAGAAATACTCTTTGGTAACTATGGTGACCTGGGAGAGGGAAGAAAAACACAGCCTTTCCAATCACCCAGAGCTATGAATTACCACTAAGAGAGGCTGCTTCCTCCAAGTACTATGTCCCCTGCAAGGGTTTAAAAGTGAAACTTTGGTACAAAGAGGTACCAGATAAGAGAAGAGCAAACAAGAGTGTAAAGTAGTGGTTCTATTGTGGCCAGCCTCTCCACCCTGTACTTCATCCTCCTCCTTTGCCTTTACTCTTTCCCAATAGACATTATCAAACACACTATCAGACAGAGTACCTCATGCCTCCAGGGAAACACAAGCATACAGGAACAACTGCTGGATGAATTTGTAACTTATAAACTGAGCAACTCTCCCAGGAGGCAGGAGGAAAGAATATAGAGATAGATGGTATAAAAGAGCATTTTAGAGATGTGGGAGGAGAAATAACTGCCTACATTGGATAATTGGGCTACTATTAAAAAAGACGACATAAAATAAAGACAAGAAAATACTTGAACAAACAATGGAGATAAATTTCCTGGAAATAAAACAATATTTCTTAAAACCTGAAAATTAAAAAGCCTCTAAAATGCCAAACAGAAGATATAAAGAAAAGGACACTTCTGTCTAGAGGTGAAAACTATCAAAGACAAAGCAAAATTCTAAAAGCTTCCAGAGAAACAGAGCAGATCACTGATAGAAAACAAGAATTGGGTGGTAATTACACATCTCAGCTCTAATACTATGTACAAGAAATCAGTAGGGAAAGATTTTTAAAGTATTGAAAAATGATGTATTTAAAAGTAGATTTTCCTAAGCAATCAAATTGTCATTCAAATCTGAGAACATAATAAAACATTTTGGGCACACAGGCTTCAAAACTTTTTCTACCAAAATTCCACATAATGATAAGGAAACACATTCAGAAGTACAAGAGATGTGGGGAGAAATGCAGTATCAAATTTCTTGGTAAGAGATGTCATTGTGCAAACAACTTTAAAGGACTAAAGAGAAGAAAAAGTACATCTGTAGTAAACTAGAAATGAAATTCTAGACTATATCAATATGACAGAGCTGGGAAGACAAAAAGTGTAGGAGCACAGGTGAATGTGCTTCTCTTGTTAAATAAGTATATAAATATGTATACATATAAAATTTAAGTAGTATATAAATATTGATATGTTTAAGGAATCAGAGAAAAATAAACATGAATCTGAAGAAGGCAACCACCAAAAGCACAAACACAGGATACCTCTTACCCTTAAATGACACAGGTTTGAACTGGGCAGGTCCAATTACACAAGGATTTTTTTCAACCAAACATACATCAAAACTACAGCATTCATGGGATATTAAGCCTGTGTACACGGAGGGTTGACTTTTCAAATATTTAGGTTCTGCAGGGCTGACTTGTGGGATTTGAGTAGGCTCAGATTTGGGTATACGTGGAGGGCCCTAGAACCAATCATCTGTGTGTACCAAGGACAACTGTATATAGCTTTCTAACAGACCAAAAAAAAAAAAATCCTTCTATCTAATGGAAAACAAGAAAGAATAGAAAAAATAAAGAAGATAGAGAATCTGAACCATTTATTCTTTTCAATTTACCTATAAGGTAAATGAAACAATGCTTACTCCAAAGTCATGAATACATTCTCTTTAGGTTGACTTCTAGTAGTTATCTTTCCTATTTAGGACTTTTAATCCACCTAAAAATCATTCTTATATATGGGGTGAAGTAAGCATCAGCACTTTATTCATGTGAAAAACATCACTCATTATTGAAAAGATCATCTTTTCCTTAGTGCTCTATAGTACCACCTTTATTGTAAAATCAAATAACCACGTTTATGTATTTTCTGGATGTTCTATTCTGTTTTAGTGGTGTATATCTATCATTGTACCCATATCATACTTCCTTAGTACTGTAGCTATGTAATAAACCTTGATATCTGGTAGAATTAATCCTCCTACTTTATTCTTGTTGAAGATTGTCTTGCCTATTCTTAGACCTTTGATTTCCATATACTTTTTAAAATCAGTTTCTACACATACACAAACACAACACAAACCTGACATATTGCTAGGGATTACATCTGTACAACGTTGAGTCTTTCAATACAGGAATATAATACATCCTCTGACAAAGGAGAAGAGTCATAAGATTATCTCCACAGATGCAGGAAACGCATTTAATAAAAACTAACATCCATTTATAATTTTCAAATGTTAGCAAACAGGAAATAGAAAGAAACTGTTTAATCTGATAGAGTGCCCACAAATAATCTCCAACAAACATTTATTTAGACCTTCTTTAATTTCTCTTAATATTTTTACTTTTCTGAGAAGAGAGATCACAAATTTTTTCTTAGCTATATTTCAAGATAGTTGGTGTTTTTGAAAACTGAATATTTTATTTTTATTTTCTAATTAGTTATTACTGGTAGGTACAATGTATAATTAATTGTGTGTATTGATCTTGTACTTGACAATCTCAGTATATTCAATTATTCATTTTAATAATTTATCTATATGTTATTTTGGATTTTCTGTAAGAGTTATATTTTTATTTCTTCTTTTATAAGCAATTTGTTTTTGTTTTAATCGCAATGGCTAGCCAAGCTCTTCAGTGACAATGTCAGATAGAAAATGGTAATAGTAGATATACTTACCTTGTTTCTGATGTGATTTCAGAAAGGAAAAGAAGTTTTTAGTATTTCACCATGAGTATAAAGACTACCTGTGAGTATTCTAGCAGATTAAGGAGTTTCCTTCTATTTCCAACTTGCTAAGATTTTATTATTACAAACAGATGTTAATTTTTATTACATGTGTTTCTCGCATCTATGGAAATTATCTTATGACTTTTTTCTCCTTTTTTTTTTTTTTTTTTTTTTTGGAGACAGAGTTTCTCTCTTGTTGCCCAGGCTGGAGTGTAATGGTGAGATCTCGTCTCACTACAACCTCCGCCTCCCAGGTTCAGGCAGTTCTCCTGCCTCCGCCTCCCGCCACCACACCCAGATAATTTTTTATATTTTTAGTAGAGGCAGGGTTTCACCATGTTGGCCGGGCTGGTCTCGAACTCCTGACTCATGTGATCCACCCACCTCAGCCTCCCAAAGTGCTAGGATTATAGGTGTAAGCCACCGCTTCTGGCCTCCTTTATTCTTTCATACAGTGAATTAGATTGGTTGATTGTAAATGTTGAACCAACCTTATATTTCTGGCAAAAAAAAAAAAATGTTCTTGATGTTGTATTCTTTTTATGTATTGCTGGATTAGGCTTTCTAATACTTATTTCAGATTTTTGAATTTGTATTGATAAATGACATTAGCCTGCAATTTTACTTTCCTATAATGCCCATATTAGGACAATGTTATCAAGATTATGAAGGCCTTATAAAATCAGTTAGGTTGGCAGCAAGGAGAATGCTTTATACCTTATGCAGAAGCCAACAGTCATCAAGCCAGGACAGCCTGACAACCTGGGCCTGAGTGAGCAACACCCCAGCCCTCCGGCAAACCGACTGTCAAGCCAACTGTTAGTAGTGAGCACCTGGCCAGATAGGTGCTGTGGGCTAGGGATGTGGGCAAGGGAGTTGGCTGGTACATAGACTGCTGAGCATGCACGGAGACATTTTCTCTCCCCATCTGTACGAAAAGTGCCTTACAACTGTCAGAATCACAGTTTTGACCCTCGTATCCCAGGGTTTATTTTGTCACAGAATCCAGCAAAGTTGCAATTTTTTCATGTTCCAGCCCTGAGTGGAGTAAGAAACTTCCAGCAGAGATGATAAAAATGACAAACTCAAAAACTTTCCCAGGTTATCTGCCAAATTGTCACTGAATTTACTGCTGTATCCACTGCAAACCTCATTTAGCAAATCTCCAAGTTATTTCGTGTTAGTCAAAACAAAGACTGCCACTTTAATTCTGGGAGAATGTAGGCTGTGGCCCAGCAGAGGGGAGGCCGTCTCTGTAGTTAGCTTGCTGCAGCAAAGATCTGCTGTGAAAACTGTAAAATCACTCTTGGTTGGAAATAGCAACCTGCCTTTGAGAGCAGTCAGCAATGTTAAGAGATGAAAGTTTATTACTGAACAAGCTCACATGCTCAAAGACAATGGTTGGCCTAAAAACTTTCCACTCTGTTTTGAATATCATTTTGTGAAAGACAGGATGGAAACAAAGGGGTGTCCTTGTTGACAGTATTTCTTTAATTTTAACCTCACGGACTCACAGCAATACTCATGACACTCTTTATGGTTTCTTCGGCCTATTCTTCTTGGATAAGTTATTCCCTCTTTTATATATCCTCTTATTTATGCAGTTACTTCTGAAGTTCCTGGTGACCTTTTCCTAAACTTTTACATTTGAGAAAAATAATGAATCAACTACTGAACTCATGTTCAGTAGATAACCAAAATGAGAATCTCTAGAGAATATAGGAATAGAGTCTTCAATAAAAATGTCTCACGACTACCCTTTATTAGAGTGTAGACAACAGAATGTTATAGCTCATCATTTAAAAATTGCAAACAGTGTAATTTAAGTGGGTATTCATGCAGATGAATTGCTAAATTCGTAATGCTCCTTTAGGTGTCTTCTAGAAACAGCACTAAATTTATACATCAAGGGTGTTTTTAAATTTGTTCAAAATAGATGACCTCAGAATTTTATATAGATTATTACTGAAAAAATATATCTAGTGTTAATATCTTGTGTATTTAAGCATTGTGGTGTCTTATCTAAAAATCAAGTAAATTAGTTGTTATAAATGACTGCCTACCTATAAGCAGAAAGAGACATTTATTATCAAAGAAACATTCATCTCTCATTCAGTTAATTGAATTGGAAATTGCACCTCAAATGGTTACAGTAATTTACACATCAGTAAATTATTTTATGGTTTTCAATGAAAATAACTTAATGTTGGACAGAGGAAAATTTCGAGTTCTTAGTCGACTTGAAGAAAAATAATTCTTTTTGCAAATCAAAGAAGGCAGAACCAAAAGGAAATTAGATACTTGAAATACACCAGACTACATTTTAAAATTTTTCAGAAAAGGTTAAAATTATAAGATAGGATTAAAATTTTTAAGTGAACTGATATTTGATTTGCTGGATTAAAAAAAAAGACAGAGTTTTTTCTGTTTTGTTTTATTTTTCTGCCCATTGGAGTGTGTAAAATGGTATTGTTTCTTTCTAAGGTAATTGATAAAACTCATTAAAGAAGTCATTTAAGCCAGGAGTTTTCATTGACTGAGAGTTTGAAATTACTAATATGATGTTTTTAATCCTTGCAGAAGTCTTCAAACTTTCCAGTTATTTTGATGTGTTGCATTTTTATAACAGTTTTTTTATTTCATCTAAATTCAGTAAATTGTGTTTTCCTAGTAATTTGTCCATTTCATCTAAATTTTAAATGTATTTCCATAAATTGTTCATAATATTTTATAATGTTGTTTAATGTCTATAGGCTACATAGCAAAGTCTCATTTTGCATTCCTAACATCTCTCCTGTTTTGTTGCTCAGTATTGTCCATGGGTTTATTTATTACCAATTATTATTTTCAAAGAAACCATATTGGACTTGAATAACCTCTACTGTACATTAGGAAAATTTCATTGTTTCTTCTATAATATTATTTTTTCCTTCTACTTTCCTTGGGTTTAATTTGCTGTTCTCTTTTCATAACTTCTTTAGATATATTCTGAGATAATTTACTTTTACATTTTACTTCTGTAATACATGCATTTAAGGCAATAAATTTCCTCTATGCATATATTTAGCTATAAACCACTAGTTATGATGTGCTATATTTTGATTTTATTTAGTCATAAATATTTTAACTTACATTGTGATTTCTTCTTTAACTCATGAATTATTTACAACTGTACTGTTTAACTTTTATCCATTTGTGGATTTTCTATGTATCTTTTGTTTACTGGTTTCTTTCTCCTGGGTTAAATAACATAGTTCATCTAATGTTAATCTTTTGGATTTGTTGAGACTCACTTATTTTATGGTAAAGTAAATTTCAATTTCGATGAGTTTTTCATGGGCATTGAGAAAAACATGTATATCTTCCAACTCTTGGGTTGCAAGTACATATGCCTATTAGGTTAAGTTTTCCACTGTTTTGCTCAAATCTTCTATAGCTGTACTGAAGTTTTGTCTATCAGTAACTGAGAAAAAGTATATTAAAAACTTCCTGCTATAATGTGGATTGAGCTACTTCTTTTTTAAATTGTATTTTTGCTTTATATATTTTGAATCTAGTTATTAGATGCATATAAGTTTAAGATTGTTGTATTTTCCTGATGAATAAAACTTTTATCATTATTAATATTCCTCTGTATCCATACTAATGCTTTTAGCTTCAAAATAAACTTTTTATATTTGTACTGTATTAATCCCTCTATTTAATATTCTAGTCTCTATCCTTGCTTGCCTTCTTTAAGATTAAGTAATTTTATTATTCCACTTTTTCTCTCCATTTTCTTTTTATACATTATTTTGGTATTGTTTTTGTGATTAAGCTAGAGATTACAATGTATCTTTTACTTCTTAAAATATTTTACCACTTTCCCAAATGCAAGTACTTTCAAACATTTTAACTCTATTTACTACCCACCTTACATGTATTTTGTTGCATATGTATATATATGTGTGTGTCCAGATTCTTCAACAAAATACTAGAAAGCTATAATACAACTAGCAATATGACAATGCATTGAAAAGATGATACATCATGACCAAGAAGCATTTATCCCTGAGATGCAAGGATGGTTCACACTACCAAAAATAATCAATGCAATCCCTATCAAAATCCCACTAGCATTTTTTATAGAAATAGAAAAAACAATCCTAAAATTTATATGGAATCCAAAAAAATATCCTGAATAGCAAAAGAAATCTTGAGAAAAATGAATAAAACTGGAGGCTTTAAACTTCCTGATTTCAAAACACACTACAAAGCTATAGTAATCAAAACAGTATGATACTGGCATAAAAATAGATATATTGATGAATGGAACAGTATAGAGAGCCCCCCAAAAATTCATTCATATGTAGTCAACTGATCTTTCATAAGCATGTTAAGAATACACAATGGGGAAAAGATAGTCTTTTCAAGAACTGGTACCAAGGAAATTATATAAACCATGCAAATGACTAAAATTGGACACTTAACTTGTACCATACATACAAGGAACTAAAAATGGGTTACATATTTAAGACCTAAAATTGTAAACCTCATAGAAGAAAACAAAAGAGGCTTCATGGCATTGGCATAGGCAATGATTTCTTGGATATGACATCAAAAGCACAAGCAACAAAATTAAAAATAGATGAGTGGGATTATCAAACTAAAAAGCTTCTGTACAGCAGCAGAAATAATCAACAAAATTAAAAGGCAACTTATAGAATGGGAGAAAATATTTGTAAATCATATATCTAATAAGAGGTTAATAGCCAAAATATATCAGGAACTCCTATAACTCAATAGAATAAAAAATGATAATAAGATTAAAATGGGCAAATAAGTCTGGGTGCAGTGGCTAACACCTATAATCCCAGCACTTTGGGAGGCCAAGGTAAGTGGATCACAAGGTCAGGAGTTCCATACCAGCCTGGCCAATATGGTGAAACCCCATCTCCACTAAAAACACAAAAATTAGCCAGGCGGGATGGTGGGCACCTGTAGTCCCAGCTACTCAGGAGGCTGAGGCAGGAGAATTGCTTGAGCCCAGGAGGTGGAGGTTGCAGTGAGCCAAGATCGCACCACTGCACCCCAGCCTGGGCGACAGAGCAAGACTCCATTTAAAAAAAAAAGGGGGGGGGCAAATAACTTGAATACACACTTCTACCAAAAAAAAAGACATACAAGTAGGCAACAGGTATATAAAAGATGCTCTACATCACTAATTGTCAGGGAAATTCAAATCAAAAGCACAATGAGATATCACCTCACACCTGTTAGGATGTGATAAAACAATAGACAAAATGAAAGATAATTGTTGGTAACAACATAGAGAAATTGGAAGCCTTGAATGTTGTTGTTGAGGATGTAAAATGTTGCATCCATTATGGAAAACAGGCTCCTCAAAAAAATAAAAGTAGAACTACCATATAATCCAGCAATCCCACTTCTGGGTATTTACTCAAAGGAATTGAAATCAGAATCTAGAAGAGATATGTACACTTCCATGTTTACAGCAACATAATTCAAAATAGCCAAGATATAATAAAAACCTAAATATTCATCAATGGATGAATGGATAAAGAAAATGTGGTATATACATAACAATAGAATATTAGTCAGCTTTTTAAAAAAAGAAAATCCTGCTATATGCAACAACACGGATGAACCTGAAGGACATTATGCTAAGTGAAATAAGCCAGTCACAGAAGGAAAACGCTATATAATTTCACTTATATGAGGCATCTAAAATAGTCCAATTAAGCGTATGCATGTATTTTGTCTTTATTTTTCTTTCAATTTTGAGAGACATTTTCAATTGATATAAAATGTTAAGCTAGCAATTATTTTCCTGTAGCACTTTGAATATATGATTCTATTATCCTCTGATTTTCATCATTCCTGTTGAGAAAAAAGTTTTAGGTCATTGTTCCTTTGATGATAACGAGCTTTTTTCCTTTGCCTCCCTTTAAGATTTTTTTTCTCTTTGGTTTTCAGCAGTTTTCTCTAATGTACCAAGATATTATTTTCTTTTTATTTATCCTGTTAGTGTTCATAGCATTTCTTGAATCTATGGTTTCATATCTTCCATTGGACTTGGAAAGTTTACAGCATGTGTCTCTTCAAATGTTTCTATTATTGCATTCCCTGTCTTCTACTGCTAGACTTCTAATTTCGGGTATGTGGTGTCTTTTCATGATGTTTTGTATGATTCTTAATTTCTTTTATCTATTTTTTATCCTTTTATCTCTCCATGTTTTATCTGGGTTGACCTTTTTAACCTATCTTTCAGTTCACTGAAGTTTTTCTTCAGCTTGATTTAAACTGCTGTTAAATTCACCCATTGCATTCTTAATTTTAAGCATTGTATTTGTATTCCTAGAATTTCCATTTGGTTCTTCATCATAGTTACCCATTTTTTGATGAAATTTTAAATCCTATATTTTAATTCCTTAAAATAATGGTTACTTGCAAGTCTGTGTCTGATAATTCCATCATCTGGATGCCCTAGGAGTCTTTTCTATTGTATATTATCTCCACTGATTTATAGACAAGTCTTTTCTACTTTTATACTTGGATTTTTTTTGGCTTAAAATTTGAACATTATTTTAAAAATCAACAGATTATTTGAAACATTGGATATGTTGGCTTCCTAGAGAGGATTTATCTTTTTTCTGGCAGGCAACCTGGCTGAAACACAAACAATTCCAGATTATCATAGTCCAATCAGGGGTTCCGTTTATTCAAAGCTAAGCTTCAGTATCTGTAAGAACTGCTATATTTTTGATTCACCCTTATTCATATAGTGACTCTATCGCAACCATTTGTGTTTTGACCCAAAATTTGTAGTTTATTTGGGCCCCTACACTTTGAAGGGCTCTGAAATTCAGTTTTTGGCCTGACAGACTCATGAGTCTGTTAAAGTCTCTGTTCAGTTTATTACCAGCAAATGAAATGAGCAAATGCCTTCAGGGGAAAATCAGTCCCAAATGCTGGACTCACTGCTCTGAGCCTTCTTTCCGAGATGCTGGCCTGCAGTATCTCTGTGCCTTTCTTATAGATTTACAATGTCTTTAAACAGACTTTTAAAAAATATTTCTTCAGCTTTTCTCTCAGCTTCAATCTCTCAGTCACACCAATCTTTTGAAAGATTTTATATTTATGATCTCCATTTCTTCTCTATGTAGTCACAACTTAATCCACTCTAATCTGACTTTTGCCTCAAATATCCACCAAAAAAGATAAAGCTGAAGTCATCGGTGACCACCGTTTTGCTAAGCCAATATCTTTCTCAGCCTTCTTATCCTTTCTCAGCAACATTTGTCACTGCTGATATCTCCTTCCTTTCACTTCCTGAAATATTCTGTTTCCCTTTGTTTCCATATTATAATTTTCTCATTTTGCTGTCTCAGTCTTCTCTGCCAAGAAAATAAATGTTGAAATACAGACCTGTTTTTTAACACTCTACACTCTTAGATGATCCCATTTATCCAAGCAAATAACTTATCTATTTGCAAATAACTCATATGTTTTTATGTCCAACTCAGACCTCTCCTCTGTGCTCCAATCCATAAATCCAAGGAGCTACTTGAAGAAGCTTCCTTTTGAATCTCATAGTGACACTTCAAAATCAAAAGGTCCAAAATCAAACTTATAATTACCCACAATTTAAAATAGAGGAGCGAAGGTGATGTCAGCCAGATGGCAGAGAAGGAGATCTCATTTTTCATTACACACACACACACACACACACACACAGAGAGAGAGAGAGAGAGAGAGAGAGAGAGAGAGAGAGAGAACACGCACAATTAGACAGCTATCCATGGATGAAAATAGCCCAGAAAGAGTTCAGGAGTCAAGTTAAGAAGCTGAAACAAAGTGACATCAGCAAGATGGCAGAATAGGAGGCCTCGGGCTTCACTACCCTCCTCCACAGAAAGTACAACTAGCAACTAGTGACAGAGAACACTTTTGTGAAAACCCCAGTATTTGGGAATTAGACTGAGACTCCTGCAAGGGCCACAAAAACTGAATAAAAACATTAGAAAAGGAGGAGAAATAGACTTAGATTATATTACCCCTTCTCCTCCCCAAAGTTGGCACAGCACTACACAAAAAGAATTCCCCTGGGTTCATGGTTTCCATAGTAGAAAAAGAGAACCAGAGGTGGACGTCCAGCTTCCCTGGTATGCCAAAATGCTTCCTAGGAAGTTTATTCCAGTCTCACCTCTCCAGAAACACTTGGGATAACGGCAGGGCTAGACCACTTGAAGTCAGATAGAAACAAAGAAAGGAGGCAGAACTCACAGTGACCAGCACTCAGATCTTGGTGGTTACTCTGTGCTTCTACTGATGATGTCTCCCACTCAGAGATACCAACCAACGGCATAGTCCACTCACGATGCTAAGCCGATCATTCTCAGAAGCATGGAGGAAAGTTCAACCTGGCTTGAGTCCCTAAATAGCCAGCTTCCATGCCCAGCCTCAGAGCCCATCCCACAGCCTGGCCCAGGCAGGAAGTTACCTGCTTCCACACATTTCACCAGAATTTAGCGGCTGACCTGCTCAACCCAGGAGTTTAAACAGTGACTCTACCCAATCACAGATCCCAGCCCAGCAGGGATTTGCCCACCACTACACATTATAGCAGAGAGCACAGGTTAGAACTGCCAACACAAGAGTTCAAACAGCAGCTCTGCCCAGCCTCAGAGGCCCCATCCAGTCAAGGGGATACCTACCTTTGTGCATTTTGGCAGAGCTTAAGGGCTGGACTTGCCTGACTCAAGAGTCCAAGCAGCAGACTGCACTAGCCTCAGAGACTACCTTAATCCCCAGGATAGAGACAAGCCTAAACTATACATTTCTATGTATCCTGCTTGGTCTCATCTGTCCCAAGCAATGACTTGCCTAACTTCAGAGCTCAGTCTACAGCCTTGCCCAACTGCAGAACTCACATAGTGATACCGTCTAGCCTGAGAACACACTCTGCAACCCAGACAGATCAGAGGTAATCACAGTGTCCAGTCAACAGTCCCACCTGATTGCAGAGCCTACCTAGTGGTCTTGTCAGACAGTGGAGCCCAGTCAGCTGCCCCACCTGAACTCAGAGTGAAAGTGGCAGCCCAGCCAACTAGAGAACCTAACAGTAACTTCCGTCTAACCAAGGTCATTACCAGCTGGCCTATCTAGAATCACAAGTTGGACTAAATAGTAAAGGCCTATCCTTGCCAAGGAACACTGACAAAGGCCAGAATAAATAGCTGTCTCCTTAAAAGTGCAGATGCCAACACAAGGACACAAGAATTATAAAGAACCGGGGAGTTGCCTGGGTGCAGTGGCTCATGCCTAGCACTTTGGAAGGCCGAGGCAGGTGGATCACTTGAGGTCAGGAGTTCAAAACCAGCCTGTCCAACACAGTGAAACCTCATCTCTACCAAAAATGCAAAAAAAAAGCTGGGCGTGGTCGTGGATGCCTGTAATTCCAGCTACTTGGGAGGCTGAGACAGGAGAATCACCTGAACCTGGGAGGCAGAAGTTTCAGTGAGCTGAGATCACACCATTGCACTCCAGCCTGGGCAACAGAGTGAGACTCTGTCTTTAAAAAAAAAAAAAAAAAAAAGAACTGGGGAATTATGACATCATCAAAAGAAACTGAGAACTCCAATAATGGACCCTAAAGAAATGAAGATCTATGAAATGACTGTCAAAGAATTCAGAATAATCCTCTTAAAGAAATTCAGTGACCTATGAAAATATATGAATAGAAAATTAAATGAAATTTTAAAACAATATACAAACAAAATGAGAACTTTTATAAAGAAACAAAAACAGTGTTATAAAATAGAAAATCTAAAGATGAAGAATACAATGACTGAAAAATTTAATAAAAGGCTTTGACTGTCAAAGAATTCAGAATAATCCTCTTAAAGAAATTCAGTGACCTATGAGAATATATGGATAGAAAATTAAATGAAATTTTAAAACAATATACAAACAAAATGAGAACTTTTATAAAGAAATAAAAACAGCTTTATAAAAGAGAAATTCTAAAGATGAAGAATACAATGACTGAAAAATTTAATAAAAGGCTTCGATCACAGACTTAATCAGAAGAAAGAATCAGTGAGCTCAAAGAAAGAACATCTAAAAGTGTCCAGTCAGAGGAACAAAAAGAAAAAAAGAATTTAAAAGAATGAAGAAAGCCTACGGGAATTATAAGACACCATCAGGAAAACTAAGAATCACATAATAAAAGTTAAGGCAGAAAAAGAGAGAGGAAAGGGGGAAGAAATCAAATTTAAGAAAATAATGGCTGAAAGCAGCTCATATTTGGGGATAGATACCAACATTCAGGTACAGAAAGTTCAGAGCTCTCCAATCAAATTCAACCCAAAGAGGGCTGGGCACTGTGGTTCATGCCTATAATCCCAGCACTTTGGGAGGCCGAGGTGGGTGGATCTCTTGGGGCCAGGAGTTTGAGATCATCCTGGCCAACATGGGGAAACCCCATCTCTACTAAAAATACAAAAATTAGCTGGGTGTGGTGGTGCATGCCTGTGGTCTCAGCTACTTGAGCGGCTGAGGCATGGGAATCACTTGAACTCAGGAGGTAGAGGTTGCAGTGAGCCAAGCTTATGCACTTCACTCCAGCCCAGGCAACAAAGCAAGATTCCATCTCAAAAAAAAAAAAAAAAAAAAAAAATTCAACCCAAAGGGGAGTTCACAAAGATACATAATAATCAAACTATCAAAATTAAAAGACAAAGAAAAATCCTGACAACAGCAAGACATAATAAGCACATTTACATATAAGGGAATTCTAATACAACTATCAGCAGGTTTCTCAGGAGAAATCCTGCAGGCCAGGAGGAAGTGAAATAATATATTTAAAGTACTGAAGGAAAAAATAACACTGCCAACCAAGAACTCTTTACCAGGCAAAGCTGTCCTTCAGAAATAAGGGAGAAATAAAAACTTTCCCAAACAAACAAAAGTTAAGGGAGTTCATAACCACCAGGCCCACCTTACAGAAAATGCTTAAGGGAATTCTTTACATTGAAATGAGAAGCCACACTAATTAATAACATAAAACATAGAAAGCACAAAACTCAATGATATAAGTAATACAGAGACATATTCAGAATACGCTAGGGCTGTAATTGTGGTGCATATAGCAATTTTAACTCTAGTATGAGGGTTAAGAAACAAAGCTTTTAAAAAACAACTATAGCTAAAATAAATTGTTAAGGGATAAAAATTACAAAATGATGTAAATTTTGATATCATATATAAAACATGGGGAGGGAGTAAAAGTGCATTGTTTTGTAGGCTCAAAATTAACTTGTTATCTGCTTGAAATAGCCTGTTACAAGTGTAAGATGTTTTCAGTAAGCTTCATGGTAACCACAAGGCAAAGATATATAGTACACGTTAAAAAACATAAATAGAAATAATTCAAAGCATACCACTACAGAAAATTGCCAAATGACAACAAAAGACAGCCAGAGAGGAAGAAAGAAACAAATTATCTACAAACAACCAGAAAACAAATTACAAAATGGCAGTAGTAAGCCCTTAGCTATCAATAATTACTCTGAATATAAGTGGATCAAATTTTCCAATAAAAAGATATACAGTGCCTGAATGAATTTACTTAAAGACCCAATTATGTGCTTTCTAAAAGAGACTCACCTCTGTTTTTAGAACACACATAACTAAAAGTGAAGAAATGGAAAAAGATAGTCCATGCAAATGGAAACCAAAAGAGAGCCAACTTGGCTATAGAGATATCAGACAAAACAGACAGTAAGCCAAACATTGTAAAAGGAGATAAAGAAGGTCATTATATAATTATTTAGTGGTCGATTCACCAAAAGAATATAAAAAATTGTAAATATATTTGCACCCAACATTGGAGCACTTAAATATATAAAGCAAACATTAAAAGATCTGAAGGAAGAAATAGATTCCAACACAATAAAAGCAGAGAACTTTAGTACTCTACTTTTGACAATGAACAAATCTTCCAAACAGAAAAATCAATAAAGAAACATTGTACTGGAACTATACTTTAGTCCACATGAACCTAACAGACATATATACACAATATTCCATCTAACAGCAAC
Source organism: Theropithecus gelada (assembly GCF_003255815.1). Taxonomy (NCBI): domain Eukaryota; kingdom Metazoa; phylum Chordata; class Mammalia; order Primates; family Cercopithecidae; genus Theropithecus; species Theropithecus gelada. The sequence continues at coordinate 80,738,886 of NC_037683.1, forward strand.
AGAATACACATTTTTCTCAAGTGCACATGAAATATTTTTCAGGACAGATTACATGTCACAAAACAAGTCTGAACAAATTTAAAAGGACTAAAATCACATTAAGTATCTTTTCTGTTCACAATGATACGAAACTAGAAATCAAGAACAGGAGAAATTTTGGAAAATTGGCAAATACATGAAAATTAAACATTACCCTGAATAATCAAAGGGTCAAAGAAGAATTCAAAAGGGAAATTTTAAAAATGTCTTGACATAAGTGTATGTTCTAGATCCAAGGAGAAAGAACTGGAAAAGTTGCTGCCAGAGAAAGGATACAGGACTGAAGCAAATCTCCCTTTAGGGAGAAGGGAAGAGGTTCACAACTCAAGTATATAAAGAGGTCAGTGTTTCTGGGGTAAAGACATTATCCTTTTCCAGAACTGCAGGGAAGAAGAGGGAAGGGATGGGATAGGCATCTGTTAAAATGGTAGTAGGAGCAGCTTGGGAAGACGGCACCTGAAATTAATTTATCTGAGGGGGCTTGGAGTGAGATAACATGATGGTTCAGTAAGAAAAGAACAGTGCTCATGCATACTGAAAAGAAAAAGTCTTCAGACAAATGAAAATGAAAATATAACATACCAAAACTTATAGGATGCAGCAACAGCAGTTCTAAAAGGGAAATTTTTAGCAAAAAAAGTCTTCACTGAAAAATAAGAAAGATCTTAAATAAGTAACCTAATTATACCCCTCAAGAAACTAGAAAAAGAAGAACAAATTAAGCCCAAAGTCAGCAGAAGGGAGGAAATAAAGATCAGAGCAGAAATAAATGAAATAGAGAGTATAAAAACAATAGACATCATCAACAACCCTAAGAGTTGGATTTTTGACAAGATAAACAAAATGGACAAGCCTTTATCTAGACTAAGAAAAAAGAGAGAAGACTCACATAAAATTAGAAATGAAAAAGGAGACATTACAAGTGATATCATAGAAATACAAAGGATCATAAGAGATTACCATGAACAATTATAGGGCAACAAATTGGATAACCTAGAAGAAATTGATAAATTCCTAGCCACATACAACCCCCACAAGACTGAATCCAGAAACAGAAAACCTGAATGGATCATAATGAGTAGAGACTGGATCAGTAATAAAAGTTCTCCCACCAAACAAAAGACCAGGACCTGATGCCTTCACTGCTGAATTCTATCATACATTTAAAGAAGAACAATACCAATCTTTCTCAAGCTCTTCTTTTAAAAATTGAAGAGAGGGGAATAGTTCCAAACTCTTTTTACAAGGACAGCATTACCCTGACCTTACCAAAGCCAGGCAAAGACTTTAGGAGACAAGAAAATTATAGGACAATATCCTTTATGAATATAGATATAAAAATCCTAGATAAAATAATACCAAACTAAACTCAGAAATACATTAAAAGGATTATTCACCATGATCAAGTGGGATTTATCCCCAGGATATAAGAATTAACATATGCAAATCAATAAAAGTGATACATCACATTAACAATGAACAAAAACCATGTGATCATCCCATTAGATGCAGCAAAAAGTATTTGACAAAATTCAACATCTTTCCATGATTAAAAACTTTCACCAAATTAGGTATAGAAGAACAATACCTCAACATAATAAAGGCCATATATGAGAAGCCCACAACTAACATTATACTCAATAGTAAAAAATTAAAAGTCTTTCCTCTAAGATCTGAAACAAGACAAGGACGTCTACTCTCAAAACTTCCATTCAATGTAGTAGTAAAAGTCCTACCAGAGCAACTAGTTAAGAGAAAGAAATAAAAGTCATCTAAATAGGAAAGAAATAAGTGAAATTAGCACTGTGTGCTTATGACATGATCTTACACATAGAAAACCCAATAGACTCCACCAAAAAACTGTTAGAACTAATAAATGAATACAGTAAAGTTTCAGGATACAAAATCAACATGCAAAAATCAATAGTATTTCGATACAATAACAACAAAATTTATAAAAAGGAAATTAAGTGGACAATCTCATTTATAATAGCTCCAAAAATAAATAAACAAATAAAATACTTAGGAGTAAATTTAATCAAGGGTATGAAAGATCTATACACTGAAAACTATAAAATGTTGATGAAATAAATTGCAGAAAACACAAATAAATTGAAAGACATCCTGTGTTCATAGATTAGAATAATTAATATTGTTAAAAATATTCATACTACCCAAAAAGATCTACAGATTCAATGCAGTTCCTATGAAATTCTATTATTATTTTTCATAGAAATAGAAAAACAACTTTAAAATTCATATGGAACCACAAAAATATCTGAATATCTAAGACACTTATGAGCAAAAATAATAAAGTTGAACTATCACACCACTTCATTTCAAACTATGCTACAAAGCTGTAGTAACTAAACCAGCATAATATTGGGCCGGGGGGAAGACACATCATCCAATAGAACAGAATAGGGAACCCAGATATCAACCACACATGTGTGGCTAATTGATTTTCAATAAAGCTGCCAAGAATACACAATGGAAAAAGGATAGTCTCTTCAACATATGATGCTGGAAAAACTGGGTATTCACATGCAGAAGAATGAAAATAGCCCTTTATCCCATGCCATATACAAAAAATCAACTTGAAATGAACTAACGACTTAACAAGAACAGAAACTGTAGAAGTATGGGGAAACTATACAACATTGGTCAGGGCAATGATTTTTTTAATTTAACCTCAAAAGCACAGATAACAAAAACAAAAATAGGCAAATGGGTTTGTATCCAGCTAAAAAGCTTCTGCACAGCAATGGAAACAATTAACAATTGTTTCCTACAGAGGCAACCTAAAGATTGGGCAAAAAGTATTTGCAAGTCATATATCCAATAAGGGGTTAATATCCAAAATATGTAAGGAACTCGGACAACTCACTAGCAAGAAAACAAAAAACGCAATTTAAAAATGGGCAAGAGATCCGAATAGACATTTCTCAAAACAAGACATATAAATGGCCATCAGCTATATATTTTTTAATGCTCAACATCATCATTCATTAGAGAAATGCAAATTAAAACTGTAATGAAATATCATCTCACACCTGTTAGAATGGCTATTGTCAAAAAAAGACAAAAGATAACAAGTGCTAGCAAGGATGTAGAAAATACCGTACACTGTTAAAGGGAATGTAAATTAGTACAGCAGTCCTCCCTTATCCATAGTTTCACTTTCCATACTCTAACTTATATGCTGTACAGTATGATATGTTGAGAAAGACCACACTCATATAACTTTTATTATAGTACATCATCGTAATTGTTCTATTTTATCATTTGTTGTTAATTTCTTACTTTGCTTAACTTGTAAACTAAACTTTATCATAAGTATATATGTATAGGGAAAAACGTAGTATTTTTAGGGAGGGAAAAAACACTAGAAAACCCATATAGGATTCAGTATTACCTGTGATTTCAGGCATCCATTGAGTGTCTTGTATCTCCTTTAGACAAGGCAGGGGACTACTGCATAGCCATTATGGAAAACTGCATGGAGTTTCCTCAGAAAACTAAAAGTAGGATTACCATATGATCTGGCAATCCCACTTTCAGGTATTTACCCAAAAGATTTGAAATTGGTTCGTAAAGGAGATGTCTGCACTCACATTCTCACTGCAGCACTATTCACAATAGGTAAGTTATGGAATCAACTTAAGTGTCCATCAACAGATGAACTAATAACGAAAATGTGGCATGTTTACACAATTGAATATTATTCAGCCTTGAAAAGGAAATTTTGTCATTTACAACAACATAAATTGAAATGGAGAGCAGTATGCTAAGTGAAATAAGTGGGCAGAGAAAGACAAATAATGCATGTTCTCACTTATATGTGGACTCCAAAACATTGAACTCATAGAAGCAGAGAGTAGAATGTGATTACAAATGCAAGGGCATGGGGGAATGGGTAGATGATGGCCAAAGAGTACAAAATCTCAGTTAGACATGAGGAATTTTTTTTAGTTCTGTTGTGCAGCATGGTGAATATAGTTAATAATAGAGTATCACACATTTTAAAATTGCTAAGAAAGTAAATTTCAATTGTTCTCACCCTAAAAAACTGTTAAATATTTGAGGTGATGGATATATTAACTAGCTTGATTTAATTATTTTACATTGTGTACATATCTCATAACATCACTTTGTATCCCATAAATGTACATAATTATAAATTGTCAATTTATAACTTTTTAAAGTCTATTTAAGAGAAATACAGTTAAGCATCCCCAAAATTAGGGACTTGAGGCTCTACTCCATCACGATCAGTTGCCCAGCTAGAAAACAAGGATGATAATTAGCTACAGCCATGGCTATTTGAAGATGAATTTCAAATGCATTAGGAAAATAAAGGAATCTATGTTAGTTCCTATGACTTAGTTAGGCATGAGGAGGTTATTGCAGCAGCCCAGGACAAAAAAGAAAAAAATTTTACAGGACAAGCATCCAGGTAATGTAAGGAGACCTAGTTCAGACAGTTAGCATGGTAAGTGGAGTATAGTAACCTGTCAATCTGACAGGTGAGCGATGATGAGTGGGTTAAACATAGAGTAGGAACCACTGTCCTCACTCTGCAAAGATCTATGTAAGTAGGCAGGAAAGCAGGTAGGTTCTAGCAGTAGGTCTGAGACATCTCTTAGATGTTCAAGTAGAGATACCAAGTAGACGCATCTGTGGATCTGGAGCTCAGATGAGAGGTCTGGGCTATTGGTAGGGCTTTTTTAATATACTAGGTGATTGTAATATGCAGACAACATAGAGGTTTAGTAAATGAGGAGATTCCAGCAAAGGACAACTAGAAAGAACAACCTTATAAGGGGAATGAGCATGCATTGAGGGGATCACAGAAACAAGAGAGTGTGTCAAGAAGGAGAAGGCCCCACTGTGTCAAATTCTCCTCAGAAGTTAAATAAGAGGCCAGGTGCAGTGGCTCACACCTATAATCCCAACAATTTGGGAGGCCAAGGCAGGAGGATTGCTTGAGGCCAGGAATTCCAGACTAGTCTGAGGAACATAGCAAGACTCCATCTGAAAGAAAGAAAGAAAGCAAGAAAGAAAGAGAGAGAGAGAGACAGAGAAAAGGAAGGAAGGAAGGAAGGAAGGAAGGAAGGAAGGAAGGAAGGAAGGAAGGAAGGAAGGAAGGAAGGAAGGAAGGAAGGAAAGGAGGGAGGGAAGGAGGGAGGGAGGGAGGGAGGGAGGGAGAGAGAAAGGAGACAGAGTCTCACTCTGTCTCCCAGGCTGGAGTGCAGTGACATGATCATGGAACACTGCAGCCTCAACTTCCCCAGGTTCAAGCCATCCTTATGCCTCAGCCTCCCAGGTGGCTGGGGCTACAGGCATGCACCACCATGCCCGGCTAATTTTTGTATTTTTTTGTAGAGACAGGGTTTCATCATGTTGCCCAGGCTCAATATTTTTTTTAATTAGCTGGGAGTGGTGCATGTCTATAGTCCCAGCTACTTGGGAGGCTGAAGTATGAGGATTGCTTGAGCCCAAACGGTCAAGACTGCAGTGAGCTATGATCACACCACTGTACTTCAATCTGGGCAAGAGGCTGAGATCTTGTCTCTAAAAGGTAAAAATAAAATAAAATAAAATAAAGTAAAACAAGTTAAATAAGATGAGAATGGAGAAATGGTTACTGGATTTGGAAATATGGTAGTTGTTGGTAACTCAGGCAGAGTTTCAGTCCTGGCTTTAAAGGATCTGGAGTGCTGGGAAGGTTAGCCAGAGATCTTCTTAATGACCATACCTGGGCTGCAAGTTTGACTTGATACCAAGACCTCTGTGAAGTCCAACTAAGCTCCAATCCTAACTAAGCTCAGATTTGGTACCAGATCTTGGGGTAGGGCAAAGGGTGTCTCCTCAAACATGAGAGAAGACAGAAAAAACAAGGAACTATGCAAGTGAACAGGCTTAGAAGAGCACACATAAAAACTGGCATCACTGCTGATCAATTTTCCATGAGAATGGAATTGAAACAAAATCATTCAATCCAAAATGGTATGTATGGACTCGTTTATTAATTCAACAAATATTGCAAGCTCTGAGTAACTGACAGAATAGAGTCAAGTTCCCAGATACAGCAAATAAAAATACAGGATGCCTAATTAAACTTGAATTTCAGATAAAGAAGGAATTTTTTTTAGTATTTTGAACATACACTAAAATTTTTTATTGTGTATCTGCATTCAAAGTTAACTGAGTGTCCTGTATTTTATTGGGTAATCCTAGAGTAGAGGGACGGAAAACACACACTCTCTCTTTCATCACGGACCTTAGTAAATTAACATAATCAGTTTCCAGTGAATTTGAATTTTCCCAGTACTCCAGGGCATATGGGACTTTGTAACAATGGAGAACACAATAAGTGGATCCTGAGACATTAGTGAGCAGGTATGCAGGTCACCCAGCCAGGGAGGGATACTCACAACCAGCCTTATCTCAAATAGCCTTTGACATTTCCTCTTGGTATTAATTCTATTTTCTTATTTTCTGTATTCTTGATGTTCTGGCATCTGGTGCCTGGCTGCCTGGGCAGGGACTATCCTCTCAGGGTTAGCTAATTCCTAGAGACAACAAGCAACTTGCCTGCAAGTGTGCTTTTCATTTGCAAATTCACCAAACACACAGCACATAATTGAAAACTGATTGATTAGCAGCAGGCTATCAGCTTCTCTGAGACTAACCAGCTTTCTCTTTGAGACGGTTTGCTGTAAGGTTGTGGTTCTTAATGTGTCATCCCCAGACCAACAACATCAGTATCCTGTCAAAGAACCTGTTAGAAATGCACACTCTTCACTCGACCCTAGACCTACTGAGTTAGAAACGCTGAGAATGGGGCCCAGCCATCTGTGCTTTAACAACACTCCAGGTGATTCTGATGCATGCTAAAGTTTGAGAACTTTGCCTAAAGTGTGCTTAGGTCATATACTAAGGATATTTACATTTGCACTCTTATCCCACAATACCTGGGAACTTTGTTTTTTAACGGACTTCCTGTATTCACTCTAAGAGGAAAGTCAGCCTGTTCAGCTGCTGTAACAAAATATCATAAATTGGATGGCTTATAAACAACAGAAACTTTTTTCTTACAGTTCTGGAGGCTGGAAAGTCCAAGATCAAGGCTCCAGCATATTCAGCGTCTGCTAAGGGTCAGCTTCCTGGCTCATTTTTGCTCTCACCTCACATGGAAGAAGGAGGAGTGAACGAGCTCTCAGGGGCCTCTTTTATAAGGGCACTAATCCCACTAGTGAGGGTTCTATGACCTTGGAAGTTAGGATTTCAACACATGAATTGGAGGGGGACACAAACATTCAGACCACAGTAAGGGATTGTCTAGGGAAATCCTAGGGATGGAGGTAGAGACAGAGTTACTATGCCTTGTGTTCTAGAAAGTCTATAACAAACTCATTACTCTGTCAGTATTCAAAGACCACCTATGGTGCCTAGAGCTCAAATCAATAAAATCCCACAAAATAAACAAAACACCAACAGTAAAAATGCCATTCTCACATCTTAATTCAGGAAACCCATGATATATTCAAAAATTTAAAATCAGATTCCTGTATTCTTAATCAGGGGGGTTTCTCCTTTTAAGCCTATTCATTGCTATGCCTCTAACTTTGACCCAAATATGGCTACTTTCTCTCAAGACTTTGAGCTTCTGAGAACAGCAACCAGGACTTGTTTTTCTTTGAACCTTTGCACCAAAAACAGTGCCTGGCTCATAACTGGTGCTCAGTAAGTGACTCTCAAACCTAATTGCACCCGCCAGTCACCAGTTCACACAGATGTTCCACAGTCTGTTGTAAATCAAACCATGAAATTAGCATTATTTAAACCCACATTTACCTTTGGTTACTTTCTATCCCTGGGGAAGGAAGTTACTGTAGAATTCACAATATAACTTGGGAGAAGACTATTTCTTCATAAGACACAAGTGAAGTTCTGGCCAAAAATCTTGATTTATTGGGCACTGCTAGAATCTGATCACTACATACTTATAGCAGTAACTAAAGATAAGTGCATTCAGGAAAGTGCTACTGAAATGTGTTTCCTTCAATTCCTTGACAGCAAAAGGAAGCAATGAATGCTTTAAATCACAGAAAATATTTAGAATATGAAAGACAAATGGAAGTCACATCTTCTTCAACCTACACAACAGCCAGTATTTTACAAGGTTCACCAAGAGTTTGTGGGAAACTTTGATCTCTCTTCTCTGCTTCTAGAAGAATCTACGAAAGCCATGTTTGTTTACCAGGCTCTGACAGGGAGTCATCACTAAAGAGGAAAATATGGTAACAAATGGATAGCCATTGCTTAAAAACACGTTCATTCTTCATACCTCTGTCATTGTTCAAAGACCTAAAATGTATTTTGAAAGAACCTAGCCCCAAGTCAACTCTGTTCCCCTACTTCATCCTCACTCCAAACCTTGAAACCATGAATGTTAAAAGAAAACAACTTCATTCTGAGTTCTACTCCTTTTTAATATTTTTATGACAAAAAAATTCAAGCAGTATAGAATTATATAAGAAGAAAACCCAGGACCCATCACCGTCAGTTCCTACACTCTAAGAATAATCACTATTCACAGTTAGAATGCATCCCTCCAAATTTTTTCTACATATTTACTTCTGTGTATATTACATTTTCATATACTGTACAATCATATGCACATTTTTCAAATGCTATTATACTCACATCTATATCATTCTTTTTCCTCTCCCACATCAACTACTCACTAAGTCAGACTTTAGACCACCTAGACTTCCTTTTTAAAATCCTTATAAAATATTGTTTTGAAGAACTAAAACAAAAGATAAAACATATATGAACATTCATGAAAATTTCTAATGAAGAAGTATATGAAATAAAAAGAAACTATTTTCCTTCAACTGTCTTTCCCATGCCCCTCAGAAGTAACTACTGTTAATAGTTTGAGGGGTATCCTTCAGTCTTTTTTGCGTATTCCTAGGCATTTTCAACATAAATTGGATCATACTGGAACTTGCCTTTTCCATTTAATAATATGTCTTACAGATTTTTCTACTTTAATACATATAGAACCACATTCTTTTCATCTCTATATTGTAATCCAAAGGAAGTATGTACTACAATTTAACCATTTTGGCTGTTTCTAATATTTTATTCATATGAATAATCTTCTGTAAGCCATTTAAAATGAATACTCATCTATATTTATTTTTGTCCACATATGTATGTGGGGGTCAGTGTATGAGTTGTTCTGTAGGATAAGTTTGTTAAGTGGATTTTAAATCTTAATAGGCCTGGTCTACTTGAACTCCAAAAAGGCTATGTACCAGTTTACAGTTCTATAAACTATATATGAGATTGCTATTTCCCCCAAACTGTCAACATCTGATAGACATTTGATAGACACCCGATTGCTGCTTCTAATTTACATCTCTCCTGAGTCGTTAGTTTGTAAGAGTTATTATGTCAGTTCATTGTATCACAACAAGAATCCTCTGGAGATTTTTGTTGAGATTTTAAAGCTAACTTTGTACAGAATATGTATCTATGTGGCGTTCTCATCTAAAAGTGTATGTCTCTTCTTTTATTTGTGTCTGATTTTTCGTCCTGATAGAAAGTTGTATCATTTTCTTCATATAAGCCTTATATATTCCCTCTCCAGTTATATTTTAATATTATTTTAAGATATTTTTAGGATGTTTTTGCTGTTTTGAGCATGTTTTTCTCCACTCATTTAATTACTGTTAAAATATAAGAGTATCATCAGTTTATATGTATTATTCTCATATCTAGACACCTTCCTGAATTCCCTTTATTAATCCTAATAATTTTCAATTGATAGTCTGGAGTTTTCTTAGCTACACAATTAGCTCATATATAAGTAATTATAGTTTTCTCTCTTTCTTATTACTTTATTTTTCCATTCATTGCATTGGTTAGAAAAACGTTGAATTCTTGCCTCATTCTGAACTTGAATAGGAATGCTTCTAATATTTCATTATTAAGTGTATAACCAATTATAGGTTTCTTATATAGTCCCTTTTTCCAAGTTAAGAAACTTGTCTTCTACTCTTAGATTACTGAGTGTTTGTTTCAATGGGAATGGGAGTTGGATTTTACCAAATGCTCATTTTATGTCCATTGGAATGATCTCATGGGAGAAAACACAGTGAATTACATCAAGAGGTTTTCTAATAGTGAAACCTTCTTACATTCCTGGGATGTGTTTGCACTGGCTTCTGACTCAGTGCAGATGTCAGCGCAGGGTGAACTTGAAAAGAAAGGAAACCTGGAGAAAATTCTTCTCCCCCTGCTTAGGAAAACACACTCCTCAGGACATGATAAAGGACACAGTCTTCAATTAGCTTACTTAAGCTATAGTGATTCTCCCAGCTCCATGTCCTGCAGTAACACTGAAGAACATAATTCATGGGCCTCGTTTACCATTAGTGTTATCTAAGGGAAAATGGGAAATGGTAAAGCCAGAGGAAAACTTATACCAACAGAAATCATATCCAAGGAAAGAAACCACCCAATTACAACACTGCTTGCACAGTTGTCTTCAGTACTGTGACTAGCACCTGTGAAATCCTATACCCAGAAACATTCTACCCCATTTTACTCCCAATCAGATCCCTTCTCAGAACCAAACTCCCAGTGGACTTAGATCAAATTTGAACTGTAAGAAATCAAAATGTAAACTAGTAATAAAGGATGCTTTTTTCTTTTTTGTAAAAATTCCAATGGTACAAATGCAGCTATTACATAGATATATTGTGTAGCGGTGAAGTCTAGTTTTTAGTGTAACCATCACCCAAATAACATCATTATGCCCATTAAGTAAATTCTCATTCAAGGATGCTTTTAATTTCAAAATGTGATGGGATCAGAGAAATGTCAGCAGAAAAATAATCCTAGCATACTTTTTTTTTTTTGAGACAGGGTCTCACTCTGTTGCCCAGGCTAGAGTGTAATGGTGTGATCACAGCTCACTGCAGCCTTGACCTCCCAGGACCAAGAGAGCCTCCCACCTCAGCCTCCCAAATAGCTGGAAATATAGGCATGCACCACCATACTCAGCTAATTTTTTAAATTTTTTTGTAGAGACAAGGTCTTACTCTGTTGCCCAGGCTGGTCTTGAACCCCTGGCCTCAAGCAGTCCTCCTGTCTCAATCTCCCAAAGTTCTAGGATTATAGACATGAGCCACCATGCCTGGCCACACACTTCTTCTTAAAGCCAAAGAGATGAGACACCATGGGATAGACAATGCTGGGATAGCTTAGGTTAAAGTTGCCATCTTCAGCAAATAAAAATAAAGGATGCTCCCTTAAATTTGAATTGTCCCATGCCAAATTTGACATATACCTATACTGTAAAAAAAATTGTATGTTCCTTATCTAAAATTCAAATTTAGCTGAGTGCCCCATATACCTTAGCTTGGGCTCCAAGTTAACTTGCCTTTATTTCTGGCCTGGCCCCACCTCTTAGTAGGTGTGTGACCCCAACATGTTAGGAATTACTCTAAGTTCAGATTCCTTAATGGTAAAATGAGTTATTTTGAGGATTGAATGACTTGAAGCATGTAAAATGCTCATTACATAGAAAACAATAAGTGATAGGCAAAACTTAGCGTTTAAGTAACAGTTACACTAGGGATTTCAGGGAAGTACAGAACAGAGTAGTGGACTGGGAAATAAAGAGACATAGGTTTTTATGCCTGAATGTTTTCAACTAGCTATGTGCCCATAAGCAAGTCCCTTACCTTCCCTGTTTCTCAATTTTCTTATCTATAAAACAAGGAGGTTGAATTAGATGGTCTCCTTTCACTCTCAAGAGTCTCTGATTCCAAGCCCCCCTATTGCTTGAACTTTGGAGAAATATATAAAAGTATGTCAATTCCCCTTAAGTAAATTATTTCTATGGAGCAGTGTATGATTAATATCTTTTCAATACTATTGAGAGTAAAAGTATGCTGAGTTGAGATTTTAGTAGCATTTGTTTTGAGGAATACAGGTGCAATTGGTCATACTTATTCTCAGACAACAGTCCATGTGGTTTCATGGTTTCACCTAAAGTTATAAATCAGTTCCTGGAGCCAGAGCCCAATTCCTGAGCCAACCTTGAATGTGAGTTACGGTATCTTCGGCTTTAACAAAATAAGCAATATGGTGTCTTTGTTGTCACGGTATGGTGGTTTATGACAGAGGAATAAGTTGTGGAGTCTCCAAATAAATATGTGCAACATGCCTTTCAAACTAAACAAATAACATACATAAATTTCATTTTAATTTCATTGGGGGTTAGTTTTTTTGTTTTTTTCCTCTATAAACCACTAAGAAAACTTTTGATTTTTTTATGGTGGTTGTGGAGACTGTTGTCTAATTGGCCAAGAGGAAATATCAGCCCATATTCCATTAGAGTCATTTAAACCGTATTCATCTGATTTCCAGAACTATAAAACCATCTTTCCATATATTATGACTATAGAGCAAGCCAAACTCAAGCACGCAATGTCTCAATCAAAATTTTTATTGTTGAAAATTCCACTGTTTTGGGGGAGATCATGTAATATTAGCACATAAAGGAAACAGTGATCTAGTTTGACTTCCTTGTTTTACAAATGAGCAAACTCAAGCTCAAAAGAGTTAGATGAATGAAGAGTAAGATGCTTCTTTAGCTCAAAAAGCAGCAATGTTATCTTTTCTCTGATGTTCCCTTTATTCTGAAGTCCTCTGATCAACAAGTAAAGTGAAAACACGATGGATAAAATAATTTGGAACCCCTTTGGAGGGCACCAGCAAGAGTTTCTGCTGATGTACCTCAGAAATCCATGAAACCTCTGAGTAGCTACTTTATGCAGGGTACTATATTAAGCACGGGGATGTTACTAATGAATAAGATAAGGCCCTGCCCTTGAGAAGATATTTCTTCTTCCTGTTAACTGAAAACTTGACAAGCCAAACCACCTGTCCATTTCACATCCACAGCAATCATGACATGGATCCAAAGGGTATTGTATCAGGTACCAGAGTTCATGTGAAATGATTGGAAACAGCTTTCAAAAGACATTATTTGAAATCCTATTCCTGAAAGCTCAGCTTACTATTTCAAGAGTTTCTCCTGACATTTTTATAATTTATGTTACAGGCATGTTTCCAGGTAGCATGGCATAGTGGAAAGAAACATGGGTTCTAATCCCAGATCTGCCGCTAACAAACTGGGTTGCCTAAAATAAGTGACTAATCTTCTCTGATTCCCAGTTTTCCCATGGTACAACAATGCAGAGCTTGATCAACAGGAGCCAAAGTCTCCTCTGAGATATAACATTCTAAGATGCTGCTTAGGGTGCAGTACATACAATCAGCACAAGGCACCAGATAAGGAGGAGGAATAACGGGAGTGTGGAGTAGGGCTGAGAATAAAACTAGCCAACTCTGATGCTCCAAGCTTGGGCACTCAGAGGATGACACATAATTCTTTCCAAGTCTCATCCCAGAAGTGAATTCAATAATGGAAGAATATTCTTAAGACTAACCAAATATCTCTACTGCCATGCAGGATCACAGAAGTAACTAGGTCCTTATTAACTGACACAGTTTCGTAAGGAGATTACTCTTTTGGAAAAAAAAATCCACTCTACTTCTCATTTCTGCACCTAGCCAAGTGTGCTGAGCTCCCACATCCCATCTACTTCTTTTAGTTGGATTTTTGAGGCTGTTTCTACAGTTTCAAAGATTTACTTTGATGAAATCAGAAGAAACACTGTTCCTAAGCATCAGGCAAAACTACCCTGGGTTATAATAAATCTACCATTTTGGAAGGGGATCCTTTACCAGAACATTTTCTTCTTTGCATTATTATTCCAGGAAGTCATGTGATTTTGTCAGCTCTCACATTGCCCATACCAACAAGTCCTTTACATCCAACTTCAAGCAACCAAACAACAAAGCTCATTGTGTCAATGTGCTGCCGACTCTGCAAGAGTGAGACAGTCACACCTCAAAATGAGGAGGCTGGACTATTCACAGTAGCCAAGATGTGGAATCAACCTAAGTGTCCACCAATGGATGAATGGATAAAGAAAACGTGGTTCTTACACATGATGGAGTACTACTCAGCCACAGAAAAGAATGAAATCCTGCCATTTGCAGCAATATGGGTGAACCTGGAGTACATCATGTTAAGTGAAACGCCAGGCACAGAAAGACAAACACTGCATGACCTCACTCATAGGTGGAATCAAAAAAAGTTGATCTCATAGAAGCAGAGAGCAGAATGGTGGTTACCAGAGGCTAGGAGCAAGACAGTATGGGAAGAGATTGGTCAATGGGTACAAAATCATAGTTAGGTAGGAGGAATAAGTCTGGTGTTCTCCAGCACAGTACAATGACTTTAATTAACAATATTGAGTATTTCAAATTAGCTAAAAGAGAGAATTTTGAATGTTCTCACTACAAAGAAATGATAAATGTGTGAAACGATGAATATGCTAAATACCCTGATTTGGCCATCATGCAATGTGTCCATGTACCAAAACATCACACTGTATACCCTCAGAAATATGTATAATTATTAGGCATCAATTAAATACAAAATTTGACCTGCCACGGTGACTCACACCTATAACCCCAGCACTTTGGGAGGCCAAGGCTAAAGAATTGCTGAGGCTGGGAGTTTGAGACCAGCCTGCAGAACATAACAAGACTCTGTCTCTTCAAAAACTTTAAAAACTAGCCAGTCATGGTCCAGATGCCCGTAGTTCTAGCTATTTGGGAAGCTGAGCCAGGATATTGCTTGAGCCCAGGAGTTTGAGGTTACAGTGATTTAGATTGAACCACTGTACTCCAACATAGGCAACAGAGAGACTCTATCTCTAAAAATACAAATATATATATATGTATGTACACACATACATACATCTTTTTTTAAAGATAAGGAGGCTGGATTTCCTATTGGTTGTTTTCAGACCCAGGTTAGGAAACCCTACTGATGGGGGCTAGTTTTCTACGCTTCATACCGAATTTCATCCTCAAAAACCATTGCTTGGCATCAATATTAGGCCAATGACGTTTCTTGCCAAAGGGAAATAAAACCTCAAACATCACTGTGATGTTACACATACAAAGTGCTATGCAAATGTCAAGTGAATTATTTGCCACAAGATTTACGTCATTTTCTTAGTTATTGGACTCAGAGGCAGGAGAGCTAGACAAGCATTAGCCTTGAGGTCAGAGAACTGGGTCAAGCCCAGCTCTGAAAGCAAGTAGCTGCGTGACTTTGGGTGAGTCACTTCACCTCCTGAGCCTAAGTTAACAACTGGGCTACACAATCATTAAGGACACCCTCTCCCTCCCCTGCCCTGTTGTCTTAAGATCCCGTATTATTTTCTCTCTGGCCAGTAAATTACCTGCTTTGGAAGATGCATTAGATCTCTTAGGCCGCTGGGGTACAATTTAACACATTCCTGATGCAATAAATCAGCAGTCCTCCTTTCCCTTTGCATTAGCCTTGCGTTTTTTACATCACTCTGGCCATGGAGGATTACAAAAGAACAGGTGCCTCGAGGGTTAACAGCAGGGCGAAACCTAGAGCTGGGACCTCTCACCAGTTCCAGGTGAACTGGAATCCTAATTCTGAGCCTTATTCATTTGTAAAGCAAGAACTGACTAGGAACCCCTGTGAAGTAATGAAAAACTACTCAATACCCAAACAGGAATAGGAATATGTGGTGACTTGGATCTATACTCAGAGCTATCCCATCCCATTAATATTAATTCATTCATTCATATATTCATTCTTTCCCCCATGCTCAGGACTGGCTACATAATTTTTGGAACCCAGTGCAAAATGAAAACGCCAGACTCCTTATTCAAAAAAAGAAAAGAAAGAGAGAAAGGGCCATTAAAATTTCTGAAAGAAAATGTTTTCCTGTTTTACACAGTCTTTCTCTTGAACTGTCGTGGTGTTTCTTTACGCGCTATTTAAAGTCATGCTCCCTCAGGCACTGGGATACCTGCAGGGAGAGTTCAAACCCTCACAGGTTCGAGGGCGACTTGGCACATGTATGGCCCCCTGGCTGCCAGTTTCTCCTTCCTCCAGCCCAAGACAGGAAAATCAAGCCAGGAACTGCTACCCCAATACATGATACATGAGCAACCTCCAAGGATATTGCAACTTCTGCACCAGGATGCAAGAGGCTAGGCCTCGCCAAGTCACCTGTGGAATGCACTATGGTGCTGCCAGCCCCAGGCAGGAATGGCCAATGCTATGCCTGGCCCCAAGATGCCATATAGCCCATGCACCTTACCCCAACCTCCCTGGCACTCACTCATACCCAGGATCCCACTGGGGCAGAGGGCAGCAGCAGTTACCAGCTAGAGTAAGGAAGAGGGAAAGACACGGGGAGACTGGGTAGTGCCTGGGCCTCCAAGAGGCAGGGAGCAGGTAGCCAAGATTCACTTTGGGGGAGACAGGACCATAGGTGAGCCAAGGATTCAACACCTTAGCACAGGCTCCACTGTCCCATCAACTGCACTTACAAACATAAATTCAAAAGTAAAATTAAGAATTTCCAGACTATGACAACAGAGCATCAAACCTCAAGCATGGGGTCCTTCATTTGCTATAAGCTCCACAGACTGATCCTGCTGCTGCATGTAGAGCCTGAAGCCCAGACTCTCTCACATGCCCATGCCCATGCACATGGTCCCTCTGCCTTCCATAATGTCCCTTCCCACCTCATCAGCCTGACAAACTCCTAATCATCCTTCAAAACCCATTAAGGCATTACCTCTCCTGTAAAGTCTTTCCTGCCTGCTCTGCCCTGGGCTCTGATTGCACTCTCCCTTGTATCCCATGCATTATCTTGGCAAACTTCTAAATATCTTATTATTAAACTTTATTTACATTTATTTATTTCAGTCTGTCTTTCCCATAAGCCTATAAGATATTCATTTTTATATCCCCAAAGCATCATAGGTATTCAGGTTTTAGTACTTTCTAGCCTTTGCAACAAAAAGATCCTGGATTGACTTGGTCACTGCTTAGCCTGTAGGCATCTGCTGATGAAGTCTGTGGCCAAAGAGCTTGTGATCCCCTCTCTCGGCTCCATCAGGCCTGGTAAGTCCTTTTAACTGAATTGGCCCTCTTTCAGCATCCCTAGCACAGCATATCCATCTGAGGTCTTCATACAACTCCCATTTGATTTCTGGTTCCAGGAGCTGTCCTGCAGCCCTTCATTTCAGCTTTGCCAATTATGGGACATCTTTTCTGATAGTGCTGACTGCTAGGCATATCAACACCATGCCACTCATGTACCTTCAAAAGCATAGGGGACTTTCTGGATACTTCCATATGACACAGGAGCCAAAACAGACTCCAGAAAGCCAATTCAAGCCAAGGCCACCACAAAGCACAACTCAAGGGGACAGAGCACTCCTGGAAATGTCTATGTGAGGGGTGACCCGTGGAGTTGCACAGTGCACAATCTGCATAGCTGTATGCAGCAACCCTTACTCAGGGCTTCCTCTGCCTAATGTCACCACAGTGACAAATTTCTCGGATACACAGGGCATCCTTAAAGTCTGTTTCCTGCAAAACATCTTCCTTCCACTTTCCTCTCTGTGTATCTAATATTTCCCTTCTTCAGGATTTTGACCTTGATTGGCAACAGGGGAGTTAGTGTAGCACCATAATCCAAGTGACTAAATACTTTTCTGCTTTCATCTCCCTCTGTTTCCCTTCTCCTTCCCACGGGCCACCATGGAGCCAAGGACTAGCTTTTTATTTCTTCCAATCTGACTGGACTCCCCCTGCATACCTCCTATTTCTTCATGAAGACGCTAAGCCTTAAGGGTGAAGGGGCAGTCATACAAAGGAAATCTCCAGTCTCCAAACTTAGATCTTGATATGTGAACAAGGAAATTGAGAAATTCCTTCTCTAACAATGCCTATTTAAGGACATTGTTTTGCTCTAGGTATAAACTCTTACTTTGTGTGTCAAAAGCTGACTGTTGAGGGGTTCCCTAATGAGTAAAGGTAAACAGCAGATTCCATGGCCAGACTGCCTGGGCTTATGGTATAACTACAAGGTAGGACTTTGTGGGGCTCTGCTGAGGATTGAATTAGCATATACAAAGAACAGAGACCAGGATCTGGCCACTAGCATGCACTATAAAGGGCTGGCAATGATTGCTCGCCCCCTCTTTGTCATAGCAACCCTGCTGTAACTTCTCAGTCCTCTCTGAAGCAAATAGATACCTCTGGCAGAATAGATGGAAGTCACACCCAAAGCTGTGCAACAGAGAAAATGGGATTTTCAAATAGTATTCTGTTACCCACATTATCTTATTTAATATTCAAAACATTAAAAGGCAATGGTAGGATGGCATAATGGAATGGTCAAGAACACAGGCGTCTAATCTCACATAACAGAGCTATTATAAGAACCAAATGAGATTGTATAAGCACAGTCAATACCCACTGGCAGATTCCATATTTGCAAACTAACTTGCTCACTTAAATTTTTTCATAACCCTTAAATCAATACTCTGGCACATCCATAGCCATTCATGAGCACGTCAAAGTGGTAAAAATGAGAGTCACCCAAAGTATACAACCCTAGCTCAGGTTAAACAAAGCCACCCTCTGGCTTCTTGTTTCAGCTCTCATATTAAAAACAAGAGTCATTTTCGTGGGATAGTTAGCATCATGCTTTTCTCATTTTTTTTGCACCTTTTGTTGGTGGTTTTGCTATTTCAAATGTCCCTAAGCAGTGTGCTAACATGCTGCCTACTATTCTCAAGTGCAAGAAGGCTGTGATGTGCCTTCCAGAGAAAATATAAGTTATGGCACTGTTGACTGTGAGTTCAATGTTAATGAATAAACAATATATATTAAATAAGGTGTCTTCAAACAGAAATACACAAAACAAGGCTACGCATTGATTGGCTGATGAAAATATTGTGACTAGAGACACACGGGAGCTTAACCCTGGTATTTTCCCTAGGAACAATGCTTCAGTATTTGCTAATTCAGTGTTCCTAGCAACTTTATAGAATATAACTACTGTGAACAACAACAATCAATCATACATACATTTATGTGTATGTATATATAACATATATCTAAGTATGTTATACACACATGCATATGTATAACATACATCTAAGTGTGTGGGTATGTCCACATGTGTGTGTGTGTGTGTGTGTGTGTGAGTATATATACTTAAGTAATAGGCAGTCAACAGATGATCAATATTACTGTCATTAACCTCATTTAAAGATGAAGAGGCTGGGCATGGTGGCTCATGCATATAATCCCAGCACTTTGGGAGGCCAAAGCAGGTGGATCACCTGAGTTCAGGAGTTCGAGATCAGCCCGACCAAGATGGTGAAATCCCATATCTACTTAAAAATATATATATATACAAAATTAGCCAGGTGTGGTGGCAGGCGCCTGTAATCCCAGCTATTTGGGAGGCTGAGGCAGGAGAATTGCTTGAACCTGGGAGGCAGAGGTTGCAATGAGCCAAGATCGCATCATTGCACCCCAGCAGCTGCAATAATGTTAAATACCTCATTCAAGATTGTCCAGGTACCAATCATAATATCTGTTCTAGTTCTCACTTCCTGCATAACAAACCTCCCCGCACTTAGTGGCATGAAACCACCACCATTTTATTATGTTCATGGATTGGATTCTGTGGGTCAGGAGCTCTGATAGAGCATAGGCGAGATGATTTATGTCTCCTCCATGATGTGTGATTGCTCCCATTTCCACCAAGAAACAAATTACTATTTAGGAGGAAAACTCTATTATTCTGGTGAGGACCATTTTATGAGGATCTTCATCTAGACCCAGATTTTTTCACATGATGGAGATCACATAATTCCAAAGAAAGATTTGAAAGATAACAAGGGTAAAGGCTCTGAGTAAAAGTGCAGACACCTCAACAGAAACATGTTGCCGTCTCTTTAATTTTGAGATTGCCTGTTGTGATTCCTCCTTATAAAGAGATGGGTGGCAGGTTGAGACTGTCACACTCCTGGGAAATCTCACTTTGAAACACAGATGTAAATGGATTCTCTTCCCATGAAGCCCAAGATAAAATGCCTCTTATGCCAGGTGATGGATTAGAATATTGCAACATGGGTTTATGTTGTCAGCCGATATCAACACGGCACCAATCAGAAGAGATTAGTCGGCACTGTCAAGATTCTTATCCAACAATTGTAGTTGAGAACTTAAAAGTGTGCTGTCTCATTCTATGTCAACATCACTGTATAGTAACATTGAATAAGTAGAGAATAAATTGCATGCAGAGAATAAGTTTTTGTCATGCAAGTTTAAATATAACAAAAGAAGCCTTTTAAGATGTCATTGCACTCAGATAAGAAAACATGTCTTTTATCACTTTGACCATATGTATGTGGATGCTTTTTAAGTATTCAAAAACCTCCAGGTAAAGTTTCTAATTTTTAAACAGAAGATATTATTAACTCATGATGGAAAGAAATTTCACCTTTCACCAACTTAATCCACATGTGATTTAGAATATTTGATACTTTCATTCATGTTCTTCATAGTCTCACTTTCACAAAGAGCCTGTAAAATATGTACCTGTACCAACAGAAATTGGTTATGTTGTTCCATGAAGCTCCTTAATCACTCAGAGCTTTAGAGGTTGAACTGTGGCTCCTAAAAGAGCAGATGTGGGTCATTTTACAAACTTCTGACCAGATAAAATAAAAAAAAAAAAATGTATCTCCTTATTCCAGCTAGAGAAGAGACTTCCCTTGGCTACCAACATCTTGACCAAAAAATAATCCCTTAGGTTTTGATCTAATTGAGTAATACCTAGCTTTAAATTTTTCTATAGCTCAAATTTGCCTATAAGGGAATCACGGGTCCACCCCAGATTCAAAGAGAGAGAACCATACAAAGGTGACGTATTAGTCAGGATTCTCCAGAGAAACAGAACAAATAGAATATGCAGATATAGATATACAAGAGAAGATTCATTATGGAGAGTGGTTGTCATGATTATGGAAGCCGAGAATTCCCATGATATGCCATGTGCAAGCTGAAGACCCAGATGATCTTGTTCTTAGCCACCCAGTTTGTGATACTTTGTTATGGCAGCCCTAGAAAACTGTTATAACTTTCATGATTACATTTTTTAAACCTGTGTAAACATGAATTTGGGGTTGTTTTCAATAAAAAGCCATTAAGAAAGTATTTCGAGAAAACCAAATTTTTTTATAGCTAAATATGAGAACAAGAAAGAGAGAATAAGCAGAGAAAGATGAAGAGTGGAAGTCAATGTAGTGTCTATTATGTGTTCTGGGCCAGGCACCGTGGCTCACACCTGTAATTCCAAAACTTTGGGAGGCCAGTGTGGGAGGATTGCTTGAGCCCAGGAATTCGAGACCAGCCTGGGCAACATAGTAAGACCCCATTCTAAAGAAACAATTTAAAAATCAGCCAAGAGTGGTGGTGTATACCTGTTGTCTCAGCTACTTGGGGTTGCTGATGTGTGAGCATCACTTGAGCCCAAGAGTTTGAGACTGCAGTGAGCCATGATCACACCATTGTACTCCAGCCTGGGCAACAGAGTGAGACCTAGTCTTCTTTTAAAATAAAAAGTATTTTGAGGGCAGAAGAAAACCATTTAAAGTGTGTAAGAAGGGGTGTGGCAGGCCGGGCGCAGTGGCTCACATCTGTAATCCCAGCACTTTGGAAGGCTAAAGTGGGTGGATCACTTGAGGTCAGGAATTCGAGACCAGCCTGACCAACATAGTGAAACCCTGTCTCTACTCAAAAAAAAAAAAAAATTAGCCAGGCATAGTGACACACACCTGTAATCTCAGCCACTTGGGAGGTGGAGGCAGGAGAACCGCTTGAACCCGGGAGGCAGATGTAGCAGTGAGCTGAGATCATGCCACTGCACTCCAGCCTGGGCAACAGAAGCAAAATGAAAGAAAGAGAGAGAGAGAGAGAGAAAGGGAGGGAGGGAGGGAGGAAGAGAGAGAAAGAGAGAGAGAGAAAGAAAGAGAGAGAGAGAGAAAGGGAGGGAGGGAGGGGGAGAGAGAGAGAGAGAGACAGAAAGAAAGAAAGAAAGAAAGAAAGAAAGAAAGAAAGAAAGAAAGAAAGAAAGAAAGAAAGAAAGAGAGAGAGAGAAAGAAAGAAAGAAAGAAATGGTGTGGCATCATTAGATCTGTGTTTCAGAAAATTCACTCAGTCCATGTGCAGAATGAATGAACTGGAGAAAAACAAGAGTGGAGAAGCGACACCAGTTAGAAGACTGCTAAAATGATCTAGGCCAGCCATATTAGTGCATAGGATATAGGATGGAGCCAAAGAAAATGAGGACAAGGGGATGAATATGAAAAATATTTAGGAGGTTGAGTTAACAAGACTCAGCGATTGAGAGGACATGAGAATAAGAGAAAGTCAAAAACTATTCCCAAACTTGTGTCTTTAGCAGCTGGTTACATAGCAAACCTGCCTTGTTCTATTACTATTTCTATACAATCAGTATGCTCTCTGGTTCAACACACATAAGGAGACCATCACTAACATCTGATTCAACCTATTGCTCACATAGTCAAGGTCCAATTATCCCTCTCTGGGACACACCAGTGAACTTCATTTTCTACTGTCCCTAATAAAACCAATGTCTGAGTAAGAGTCACTTCTATTAACCCATCACAGTCTGGGACCACATTTAACCAACCTGTCATAGAACACTGCAGCAGTTTATGGTACAGATACTAGAGCTGGAACTCTGAGGTTTGAATCCTGGCTCTGCCACCATGAGAAAGTTATCCGACATATTTGTTTGGATATGTTATCCAACATATTTGTTCCTCAGTTTCCTTGCCTATAAACTGATGACAATAAATGTATCCACCTCCTGGGCCATCTTCATAGTAATTGAGTTAATTTAGAGCACTTAGCACAATGCCTAACTCACACATAATATGCACAAAAAATTATTTTTGCTGAAGAAGATGGTGATTATATTTACATAAACTCAAAGTTCCCAAATGCTGATTGGTGATGAAGTTTTCATCAGTCCACTGGAAAACTGTTAGTGTAACAATTCCAGCTGTCTTTTATTAGGAATGATTGTTCTTTCTCTTGGATTATAGCCTTTCTATTTGGTCAGACAAGTGGTGATAAAAATATCCATTCCTTTATAAAATGATGATGATAGTAAAGAATAGTTGGTTGGATATCTTTTTGATGCCCATAATTACAAAGTAAAAGTTGGCAATCCTTGGCCAACTACCAAAATAAATTTGAAATCTTATCATTGTTTGAAATTTGAAAGTCTGAAAATTCCTGATGAAGATAATAATAGCATGAAGGAGGTGAGTGTCACCAAAGTTCTACCGTAGCAAGGAAATGACACCAGACGGTAATTTGAATTCAGAGAAAGAGATGAAATGAAAAGAATCAGAACAGGAGAAGAATAAGGAGGAGGAGGAAGAAGAAAATAATATGACAAACTGTGCATATGTCTTCATAGTAGAATGATTTATAGTTCTTTGGGTATGTATCCAGTAATGGGATTGTTGGGTCAAATCGCATTTCTAACTATAGATCCTTGAGGAATTGCCACACTGTCTTCCACAATGGTCGAACAAATTTATACTCCCACCAACAGCATAAAAGCTCTCCTATTTCTCCACATCCTCTCCAGCATCCGTTGTTTCCTGACTTTCTAATAATCGCTATTCTGACTGGTGCAAGATGGTATCTCATTGTGGTTTTGATTTGCATTTCTCTAATGACCAGTGACGACGAGATTTTTTTCATATGTTTTTTGGCTGCAAAAATGTCTTCTTTCGAGAAGTGTCTGTTCATATTCTTTGTCCACATTTGATGTTTTTGGGTTTTTTTTTTTCTTTTTTTGAGACGGAATCTCACTCTTGTTCCCCAGGCTGGAGTACAGTGGCACTATCACAGCTCACTGCAACCTCTACCTCCCGGGTTCAAGCGATTCTCCTGCCTCAGCCTCCCACGTAGCTGGGATTACAGGTACCCGCTACCACGCCCTGCTAATTTTTGTATGTTTAGTAGAAAAGGAGTTTCACCATGTTGGCAAGGCTGGTTTAGAACTCCTGACCTCAGATGATCCGCCCACCTCAGCCTTCAAAAGGGCCGGGATTACAGGCATGAGCCACCTGTTTTTGAAATTGTTCTGTTCAGGGATTCAAAAGAAGACATGCATGCGACCAACAATCGTATGAAAAAAAAAAACCCAACATCATTGATCATTAGAGAAATGCAAATCAAAACCGCAATGAGATACCATCTCACACCAGTCAGAACAGCTATTGTTGAAAAATATAAAAAAGAACAGATGCTGGTGAGGTTGCAGAGAAAAAGGAACACTTACATACCATTGGTGAGAGTGTAAATTAGTTCAATCATTGTGGAAGACAGCATGGTGAATCCTCAAAGATCTAAAAGCAGAAATACCATTCGACCCAGCAATCCCATTACTGGGTATATACCCAAAGGAATATAAATCATTGTGTCATAAAGACACATGTACACATGTGTTCATTGTAGCCCTATTAATAACAAAGAAATGGAATCAACCTAAATGCCCATCAATGGTAGACTGGATAAAGCAAATGTGCAAATGTAGTACATATACACCATGGAATACTATGCAGCCATAAAAAAGAACAAGATCATGTTCTTTGCAGAAACATGCAAGGAGCTGGAGACCATTATCCTTAGCAAACTAACTCAGGAACTGAAAACCAAATACCACATGTTCTCACTTATAAGTGACAGCTAAATGATAAGAACACATGGACACATAGAAGAGAACACCACACACTGGGGCCTATGGGAGAATGGAGGGTGGGAGGAGGGAAAGAATCAGGAAAAATAATCAATGGGTACTAGGCTTAATACCCGGGTGATGAAATAATCTGTACAACAAAACCCCAAGACACAAGTTTACCTATATAACAAACCTGCACATGTACCCCTGAACTTAAAAGTTACGTCAAATACACACACGAGTGTGTGTGTGCGCGCGCGCGCGCGTGTGCGCATGTGTGTATATATAAGTTAGTGTCAGGTTTGGACGCCCTCAGTTGGCAGGCAGAGATGTTCTGTGTGTTTTCCTGTCAATGACAGAAGGACAAGTGGATATTACATTATCTCTGCAACATTTCCTCCCCTAAATAAACACAGCAGTTTGCTTTCCAAGGAAAACTGTGAGGAGTTGCGACTAGTATCAAATCGTCTTTCAGAAAAAGAGGACTTAGTAAAACAATCTATTAACAAGTACATTCCCATAGTAGTTTCAGGTTTATTTCCCTCTCAGACAGCTGCCCACATTCTTCTAACCCATACTTTACCAATGTGGATAAACACTCCTGAACTCTTTGCTTTGAGAATCGCAGGGTTTTTTGTTTTGTTTTGTTTTGGGTTTTGTTTTTGTTTTTGTTTTGTTTCGGTACTAACAATGGCAGAAGCGAAATAACTGGGTGAAAGAAAAAGATTTGCTCTCTATCTTCCCTGCCCTCAGTACAAAACTGAACTATATTGGCTTCATTTTCTTTTACCTCCCTTAAGAAATACCACCAGTCATAAATATTACAGCTGTCCCCTCGACTCTGGCTGACATTTCATGCAAAATTCATTTTAGAGAACATCTACCTTTTAGTGATTTATAGCCAAAGTGTTAGGGATTTCAGAAAGCAAAAGATTTGAAATACAACCAAACAAAGACCTCACCTTGTCAGTCACTGTGTGCTCTTTTTCCGGTGGGTGGTGGTGCATTGGAGACTTATTGTTCTGAAATTAGAAACAGAACAGAACAAAACCTCTATGTTCTTATGGAAGGGATTTCACGGTCATTACATGAAAGACAGAAAGGAAAATGCCTGCCTGCCTGCTGTGCTATCAACCTGAGGGATGAATTTTTCGGTATGGGGGGGGGGAACACCATCTCTTAAAGGGGACTCCAAGTATAACTAAAGATAAGACACAACTATAGCAAACAGTGGAAATTTGCCCAAAAGTTATTTTAGCAGAGAAAATCAAAGTAGACAGACAGGGCTGAAAAATCAAGAGAGAACAGAAACTAAGTCCAAGGACTTCTTGTTTCCAGTTTGGATGCTAAATCAGGTAACTTCTGGTCTGTCGGTCAGTCTCCCTAGACCACAGTCCTCAATTGTAGAATGCATATCATCAAATCAACCCCTCCTGTGCTGTATAGAATTGTTTAAAAAGGAAAAAAGGCATAAACACCCAAAAACCTATAGAAAGATGCTGTGTCATATGTGGAAGCTCTCAGCAATACTAATATATACCTAAGAGTAATTTGGGGAGTCATGGGAGCAACGATATTTTCATACACACATACTCATCCACTCTCTCACCCTTTATTAAGAGCCAAATGAGCTATATTTAGAATGTTCCCAAATCAGTGGCTATGAATGTACTCTCATATAACCTTTTTAACCTTGACTTGACTGTCACTTTAAATATTTAGCCATTAAAAAAAGCACTTGAACACCTGCAGTACAAAGAAAACGTTTCATTTCCCTACTAGAAAGGCAATCAAGCAAATTTAAATAAATCACCTCAATGTACCTCCAGCAATGGCCCAGCTGCCTGGTTATTTGTCCCTGACTTGCCATTAGATTTAACTTATCCCCACCTGTAGATTTATCTAACAAAAGCACAATGTGTTGTTGACATTCTTTGGAGTAAGGAGAACACTGGAAAAATGATAGGAGGATGATGGGGCAAACGGGAAAGTGACTTTTGCTGTAGCTAACAGGGAATCTCTGTTTACACCAATTCACAGTATGTTCCCCGCCCCTCTTAACTCCTATCCCTCTCTCCACATCATTTTCTATCCCCCACATACTTCTATCAGAATGCCATGGTGCCATGGTTCTCTCAGTTAGGACCCCCAAAAGCGACAATAGCATCACGTTGGAACTTATTAGAAATACAGATTCTCAGGCCCTTCCCCAAACCTCTGAAATCAGAAACTCTTGGTGGAACCCAGAAATCAGTGGTTTAACTATCCCTTTAGGTGATTCTAATTCACACTCAAGTTTGGGAACTGCTCCTGTAGTGAAAGATAATCACACCTGTTTGTAGTCTTCTTTCTGGAAAGGTCACATTCAGTTTACCAGAACCATCAGAAGTCATCTTAGTTCGGGGGATTGTGTTTGCATTTCTAAAGCAGTTATGAACCTACCCAGACAGCTAAAGCTGTGCAGGTTATGCAGGGTTTGGGGTCTTTTCCTGTTTTTATAATTTAACCATCATATACACTACACAGAGACATCAGCGGCTCCCATGAAATGAAAGGAAACAGATCATCACGTGTCCTCTGTCTGAACATAGGCACAAAAGAATTTCTTCAGTACCTTGCCCACTTAAGCATCTTCTAGCCAATGTGTGAGCATGGGAAGGGAGGGAGAGTGGAAGGCTAGTACTCTGGAGAGCCTGTCCCATTCACAGGCGTCACCTAGTGGGCACTGCTGAAAGGGAAGTGGCCGGGGAGGCATTCACCGCACGCCTGACTTCCAGGGCCCCAGCTGCAACTGCTGAGACCTCGTTTTGCAGCAAAAACATCACGGGGCAGGGAGGATAGGCTATTCCGGCCACAAAGGGAGGCTGGGGAATCTAATCAAATGGCGCTGAGTTACTCTAATGTAAGCTGGGAAGAGAAAAAGTACCTTTAAAAAGGCACTTGCTTAAAATACTACATTTAAAAGCAAAATCTGAGAAGTTTATCATACCCTGACTTTTGGATTTCAGAGGCAGAACTATCAAAGTAAAGACACACATCTCTGGTCTGGCTCTAGCCAAATGATGCAGCCTTGGCTTTATATCAGTGTTTGTCCTGTAAAAGACAGCCAGATTGGGTTGTCGGCTTTGTTCTTGACTTTCTTAGAACGCTGAGATTCCCCCGGGGTGCCCTGATGGGGGTAGTAATTCATGACTCCTAAACCCCTGTGACCCCTAAACCGTGGTCTCCACCTTCTGCCTTTCTCTTTGGTTCTGATGCTGGCTCCAGCTGACGTCCAGACCTCTCCTTCTCCTGACTCACTGGTGCTATAAACTCAGCTTTACAGTACCACTCAGACTCCACTCAAGTCATGTGAAAGAGGGCAGAACTTTCTTGGGTGATACAGCACTGTTTTATATGAAACTCTGGGACAACTCTCACTTGCAAAGGTAAAGAGAGGACTTATACACAGTTAGATGCCAGCCTGATGAATCAGGATGTTTTACTGTGTGCACTGCAGCTGTGTCACTGGGGATAGTCATGTTGAATATAAGGATGGCATATCATACACACACATTTAATTTTCCGTGCTTGCAAAATTCTACTCTCCCTCCCTCAAACTTGGAGCTTACAATGGAAGTGAACTGACGTCTTCATGGTCTGAGAATTTTTTTTAATACTCGAAAGAAAAACAACTTTTTAAAAACTTTCCAAAAGAGGTGGTTGAATGTTAGCAAGCTAAAAAATTAGAGTTATGAGAACCTATTATTGGGAGACAGGGTGGCTCCCTGCATAGAGAGAATTCTAGAATAGATCAGTAGGAAACCTAGAAAACAAGCTGTGGCCCAAAGTGCCTCACACTTTACTGAAAAGAGTACAGGCCTTGAAGACAGGTGGAACTGAGTTCAAGTTCCAGCTGTATGCTTACTTGGGAAAATGACTTTCCCTCTCTTAGCTTCAATTTCCTTATTTCTAAAATGAGGAGAAAAATCTATCTTGCAGCAATGTTAATGGGAATAGTAGGTGCTCAATTAATGCTATCTTTTATATTTTTTGTTAAATATCGAATATTACAGAATATGTTATCTATTATAAACATTAAAATAGACATAAAAGAAATAGTTGTCTTAACAGCATGAGGAAAAGAATACCAGTGGTACTTTCAAAATGTCATGTGTGCCTATCCCCATCGCCCCTCCTCATAGCTATTAGCTCTTCTTCTTATGGTCTGAAGTCTTCCCAGTCAGCCAGACTAGCTGGTTAGCACTTTAAGGAGAGGTACCTGTTTTATTCCTTGGCCCAGCAGAAGTCACAGAAGAGGTTTCAAAGACAGACCTTGCTTCAGTTTTGAGCTCTCCCATTCCTGGACACCTTGTCCCCTAGTGTTTTTCTAACCTTTTGCCTGGTTTCTGACCCAGTGCCTCATTTTAAGCACAAGGGTTGTGTGTTCTTTGCTTTCTAATGGATGGCTTCTGAGTACTTCCGGGCCCAACCTACTTCTGGGTCTAGCCTCCAGCCTTTCATTCCCAACCTTGCCTAAGTTCTCCCCATACTGAATCCAGGCACTGCCTCTGTCCAGGGTCTCAATGAGATATGACTCAGAGGTGCCCAAGCTCTGCCCTCATACTGAAGGGACAGTAGACAACAGAGGACAGGGTGGGAGAAAGGATCCTCGGAGAGAAAAGAAAGATTATGAAGTCAGGGACATAGGAGACAAATCTCCCCTCCTTGGGGCCTGCTAGTATGGTGATGGTGAAAGTTAACCTGACTCCAACACCAATAAGACAGCAGGTTACACTGGGAGTCTACCATTTGAGACTAAAACACTGTCCATTTGTTAAAGAGTGCAAAGCTATGCACTCTGCACAGGTGTGTTGAGTTTTCAGGACACTGTGGGGGGATGTCTTAAGGAACACAAAAATGGCTGTTTCTTTTCTCTCCACATTCACTTGCCCCATCTCTCCCCTCTCTCCATCAATCTCCTCCAGCAAAAAAATTCACTTATGTGTCCTTGGAGCCATTTATATGGTGCCAAGTCCACATGGTCAAATGAAACCATCTGGTTCATAGTAATGAAAGAGGTCTGTTCTCAGCACTGCAGGATAGAGCAAGGGAAGGAGGAGACCTGGCCTATGCCCAAGAGATGTTTGCAACATACCAGAGACATGTGATCAGCTTAAATATGAGTGACAGCACAAAGTAAGGAGCTGGTACTTTATATGAGACCAATTATACTTGTACAGCTATTAACCCCAATGGCAACTGTTCTCAAAGTGTAGCCCCCGGACCAGCAGCATCAGCATCAACTGAGAGCTTGCTTAAAAGGCAAAAATTCTCAACCTCCTCCCAGACCTACTAAACCAGAAATTTGGGGCAAAGGGAGAAGGAGGGGTGAGCAATCTGTGTTTTACCAAGCCTTCTAGATGATTCTGATGACCACTAAACTTTAAAACCCAATGTTCTACAGCAGTTTCTCAACCTTGACACTATTGACATTGGGGGCCAGATAATTATCGTTGTGGGTGTTGTCCTGTGCACTGTAGGATGTTTGGCAGCATCCTTGGCCTCTATCCCCTAGATGCCAGTAGCAACCCACCCCTGAGCTGTTACAATAAAGATATCTTCAGACATTGCAAAATGTCCCCTAGTTGAGAACTACTGCCTTATGGTAAACTGTTCCCTACTGTGGTTGGATTAGGAACACTATCATTATACAGAGTATCAATAATGGTACCCAACAAATGAGCATGGAGTTGACTGCAATACTCCAAGGAGACAGAAATATGCAAAGGCCCTCAAAGGACATCAAATGAACCCGCACTCCTGGAAAAGCTCTAGTTCCCAGTTATCTTTGAAATACGGGATTACAGGTGACTATTCTTTTCTTCTCTGTAGGCTTTTGGTTTGTTTTGTATTCCAAATGTTCCATTCCATACATGTATTATAATCATAAAAGAACAGAGAACTTAAAAGAAATACAAGATAAATGACATCGGAATTTTCACCCAAATAGCTCTTCCTTTACTTCAATTTAACAAGAAAGGATGACTACTGAATGACATTTGTGCTTTCTTGCCAAATCTGCTCTCATCCAACATCTAAAAGAATAACATTTGCACATAGTGCTTTATAATAAATTACCCAGTGCTTTCACATACATTCTCTTGTTTGATTATCTCCACAATCCTTTAAAAGCACTTGGATCCCCAGGTTCCCTCTACTTGTAAGTTTCAGATCTTTGAACTTTAAAGTCAGATGATCATTCCAACCAATTTTTGCACCTAAGACCAGAACCACTTTCTCCATTACAACAACTAAAAACTTTGCTGTTCTTGGTTGCACAGCTGCTAGAACAGACCTACACCCTAGGCCGTTGCTAAACAAAGCCTAGTTCAAGACCAACAGCATCATGTCACCCAGGAGCTGGTTAGAAATATAGGATCTGAGGGCCACTCTGGACCTAGTTAGTCAGAATCGTTATGTTAGCAAGGTCCTCCATATAATTCATATGCACATTTAAAGTTTTAAGATCACTGACTTGGACCACTGAGCTGGTCATCATACAAAGGCTAGAATCAACACTTTATTCATTTTTATGTTTCCTAATGCATTGCACCATTTGGTACTTTTTCAATGTATTAGTTCCTCATTGCTGCTGTGACAAATTACCACATGCTTAGTGGTCCATCTCAGGATCACTAGTTTAATCACGTCTTCACAGTCCCCTTTGTCATGTAAGGGGCGGGTTCCAAGATATAGGGCACAGGCATCTTGGTAGGGTCAGGGGGATCATTATTCTCTCTATGACACTTAATAAATGTTTACTGAATTGGATTCAAATGGGCTAAACTGATCTACAGTGGTTTACTTCTCCCCAGATTCCTGTGTTCTTGGGAACGTTATCTCCTTTCTAGGCACTCAGTGCTTCCTGCAAGTCAGTCTCTTTCCCTGTCACTGTCTACTTTTTCCCTCTGAGCCACAGCACCCAACACTGGCTCCCTTCTCCTGCCTGCCATTCACACCTGTCAATTCTATATTTAGCAAGACTATTAGTGTCAGCTCTCATTTCCTCCCACTCCCACCTCATCTGCCCAGACCTGTCCACTAACCACTACATATATTTCCCTCTTTCACTCCCTTCTTTCCTCTGTCTTCCCCTATGCCTGAGGCCACCTGCCTGCCACCTGTTGGCCCAGCTACCACCCTGCCTTCCTTCAAGTCTTCCTGAATAGTCACTTTTTCAAAAAGACTTTGAATGTTACTTTCCTGTTAAGACATCATTTCTTTTTCCTCAAGCTGACACAAAAAATGAAAAAGATAAACCACAAATAAATATACTATTTTCTCTTGTCACAGCATGTTTCCAAGGAGCCTGCTTCATTAATGCCTCTACCTTGTGGCGAGTAGATTAAGAGAATCATTAACCCCTGGTTGAGAACACGACTGAAAAAAATTTTCCATGCGGCAGCAGCCAAGGTTTATTTTCAAGTTTAACCTCTCCATGTGTTTTTGTCGTGAATCAGTCCATCTGATTTGCATAATCACCACATACTGGTTAGAGACAAGAGGACATCAGAAAGGCTGGGATTTTGACTGGGAAATACGAAAAGCATATGCCACATCCTGAGAGGGACCAAATATGAAGACAGGCTACAGAAACATAGGGGATAAAATGGTAGGATTCAAAAGAGACACAAAGGAAAAGAGAATCACTATTACCATACCTACAAAGTAGGACTGAAACTGCCTCTCTCAGGGCAACTCAGAGAAACAACTGAACAGGAGTGAAAGCACTCCAAAGCTTCAATCTGCTATACACATTGAAACACTAGTCACAACAATAGCCACAAAAAAGAACATTCAATGATATAAAAGGAATAAGAGAATTCAGAAAGACTAATAATTTTGCCCATGATTGCCTCACCATCTTACTCTGAACTCCTTAGGTACAGAAAAAATTATTAAACTGGGGAAGACTATAAGGTAGCAAGGAACTCAAATGAAGTCTTTCTTAGAGATGCTTGAAGCTAGGAACTTCCAGGAACTAGAGACAGCTCTAGACATGGAAGCATAAGCAGAAAATTGCTGAGAATATCTGGGGAAATTTCCTTTCCTAACAGAGACCCTGACCTTTTCTCCTTGTCTTTTTCTCCGTACACCTTCAAGAGAAGCAGATGTAATGGCTGGACTTGCAGCAGCCATGTTACACACGTGAAAGGTCAAGGAAATCGCAGACCTCAGTATTGAAATCCTTGAGCCACTGAGTCAATAGCAGTAACTTTATCTCTCTAAGACTCTTGTTGCATGAAATAAAAAGCAAGACTTCAACTGTTTAAGCAAACATGATTATGTCTGTTCATTGAGTTTTCTCTTTCTTGCAGCGAAACAGAAATCTTTTCTGAAGCCTCAAAGAGAAGTTAGAACTGTTTCTGGATAAATTTGTGCTTTCGGCAAAATGAGTCTTTGACATCTTCCCAACTTAACTCTCAAAGTCCCTCTCCTTTTTCTTTTTTTATTATACTTTAAATTCTAGGGTACATGTTCACAATGTGCAGGTTTGTTACATATGTGTACATGTGCCATGTTGGTGTGCTGCACCCATTAATTTGCCATTTACATTAGGTATTTCTCTTAATGCTATCCCTCCCCCCTTCCCCCACCCCACAACAGGCCCCTGGTGTGTGATGTTCCCCGTCCTGTGTCCAAGTGTTCTCATTGTTCAGTTCCCACCTATGAGTGAGAACGTGCAGTGTCCCTCTCCTGCTTAATATTTCCTCCTCATTGACTCACTTCTCAGGATGCCCAAGTCCCAGAAATTTTAGTGCAGTCCTGAAAAGTAGTGCATCCCTGGATTCCATGGCCTATCTCAGGAGGCTTCTCTACCTTCATATGATTAAATTAGCCTCCAACATTTCACAGTGCTTAATAACTGTGTGAAATTATTTAACATATTATCTCATTGCTAAAACAAGTCTGTAGAATGGTAATTTTCAAAGTGTGGTCCTTGGCCTGGCAACATCAGCATAACCTGCAGAAATGCAATTCTCAGGGCCCATCCAATACCCATTGAATCAGAAACTGAGGGAGGGTGCAGCAATATGTGCTTTAACAGGCTCTACAGGTGACTCAGACATGCACTAAAGTTTGCGAGCCACTGCTGTATGGTACTATGTACATCTTTCACATAAAGAAACTGAAGCACTTGAGGATTGTATTGATCCATAGTGAGGTGGTAGAGATAGTCCTCTGACTCCAAGCTCAGGGCTATTTTTACCATACATGAATACTTTCCATCCAGTCATACCTGTTGATTGTCCCATTCTAGAGAGAGCTGTCATTTTGAGAAAAAAAAAAATTCTTACAAACTCATTGACTCTAGAATATTAGTAACTGATAATATTTTGTTTTTCCTTAAGGGAATTTGCACTTAAAATAAATACAAACCACGAGATGTCACTTCATACCTATTAAGATGGCTGCTTCCAAAAAAAGAAAACATAAAATAACAAGTGTTGGTAAAGATGTGGAGAAATTAGGATTCTTGTATACTGCTGGTAGTAGGAATATAAAATGGAACAGCTGCTATAGAAAGTACTAAGGCAGTTCCTCAAAACTTACAAAGAGGCCGGGCGCGGTGGCTCAAGCCTGTAATCCCAGCACTTTGGGAGGCTGAGACGGGCGGATCACAAGGTCAGGAGATCGAGACCATCCTGGCTAACATGGTGAAACCCCGTCTCTACTAAAAATACAAAAAACTAGCCGGGCGAGGTGGCGGGCGCCTGTAGTCCCAGCTACTTGGGAGGCTGAGGCAGGAGAATGGCATAAACCCGGGAGGCAGAGCTTGCAGTGAGCTGAGATCCGGCCACTGCACTCCAGCCTGGGCGACAGAGCGAGACTCCGTCTCAAAAAAAAAAAAAAAAAAAAAAAAAAAAAAAAAAAAAAACTTACAAAGAGAATTACCATCTAGCAGTTCCACTTCTGGACATACACTCAAAAGCATTGAAAACAGGAACACAAATATTTGTACACCAATGTTCATAGCAGCATTATTCACAATAACCAGCAGGTAGACATAACTCACATGTCCACCAGAAAATGAAGATAAATAGATAAACATATTGTGGTATATACATACAATGGAATATTATTTAGGCTTAAGAAGAAAGAAAATTCAGACACATGCTACAGCATAGGTGAATCTTGAGGACATTGTGCAAAGGTGAAATAAACCAGTAACAAAAGGATACATATTGTATGATTTCACTTACATGAGGTCCTGTCCCTAGAGCAGTCAAATCCATAGAGACAGAAAATAGAATGGTGGTTGACAGGGTCTTGGGGAGGGGGAATTGGAGAGTTATTGTTTAATGGATACAGAGTTCCAGTTTTGAAAGATGAAAAGTTTTGTAAATGAACAGTGGTGATGGTAGCACAACAATGTTAATGTACTTAATGCCAATGAATTGGACAAGTGGCCCATGAAGAGTATGGAGTTTACAGTACTGACTTGTCCCCATACAGTCGAAAATTCAAGTATAATTTTGACTACCCCCAAACTTCACTACAAATAGACTATTGTTGACTAGAAGCCTTACCAATAACATAAAGTCTATTAACATATATTTTGTATGTCATATGTATTATATACTGTATTCTTACAATAAAGAAAGCTAGAGAAAAGAAAACGTCATTAAGAAAATCATCAGGGAGGGTGGTTCCAAGATGACTGAATAGGAACAGCTCCAGTCTACAGCTCCCAGCGTAAGCGATGTAGAAGATGGGTGATTTCTGCATTTCCAACTGAGGTACCGGGTTCATCTCAGTGGGGCTTGTCAGACAGTGGGGGCAGGACAGTGGGTGCAGTCCACCAAGCATAAGCTGAAGCAGGGTGAGGCATCACCTCACCCGGGAAGCACAAGGGGTCAGGGAATTCCCTTTCCTAGCCAAGGGAAGCAGTGACAGAAGGCACCTGGAAAATCAGGTCACTCCCACCCTAATACTGTGCTTTTCCAATGGTCTTAGCAAATGGCACACCAGGAGATTATATCCCGCGCCTGGGTCGGTGGGTCCCACGCCCATGGAGCCTTGCTCATTGCTAGCACAGCAGTCTGAGATCAAACTGCAAGGCGGCAGTGAGGTTGGGGAAGGGGCACCCACCATTGCTGAGGCTTGAGTAGGTAAACAAAGCGGGGGGGTGGTAATTTGAACTGGGTAGAGCCCACCTTTCCTGCCTCTGTAGACTCCACCTCTGGGGGCAGGGAATAGCTGAACAAAAGGCAGCAGAAACCTCTGCAGACTTAAATGTCCCTGTCTGACAGCTTTGAAGAGAGTAGCGGTTCTCCCAGCATGGAGTTAGAACAGACAGACTGCCTCCTAAAGTGGGTCCCTGACCCCCGAGTAGCTTAACTAGGATGCACCCCCCAGTAGGGGCAGACTGACACCTCACTTTGACATGGTACCCCTCTGAGACAAAGTTTCCAGAGGAACGATCAGGCAGCAACATTTGCTGTTCAGCAATATTCACTCTTCTGCAGCTTCCACTGCTGATACCCAGGCAAAGAGGGTTTGGATGGACCTCCAGCAAACTCCAACAGACCTACAGCTGAGGGTCCTGACTGTTAGAAAGAAAACTAACAAACAGAAAGGACATCGACACCAAAATCCCATCTGTAAGTCACCATCATCAAAGACCAAAGGTAGATAAAACCACAAAGACGGGGAAAAAACAGAGCAGAAAAGCTGAAAATTCTAAAAATCAGAGCCTCTCTCCCCATCCAAAGGAACGCACCTCCTCACCAGCAATGGAACAAAGCTGGATGGAGAATGACTTTGACGAGTTGAGAGAAAAAGGCTTCAGGCAATGAAACTTCTCCAAGCTAAAGGAGGAAGTTTGAACCATCGCAAAGAAGCTAAAAACCTTGAAAAAAAGATTAAACAAATGGCTAACTAGAATAACCAATGTAAAGAAGTCCTAAAATGACCGGAGGGAGCTAAAAACCATGGCACAAGAACTTCGTGATGAATGTACGAGCTTCATAGCCGATTTGATCAACTGGAAGAAAGGGTATCACTGATTGAAGATCAAATGAATTAAATGAAGCGAGAAGAGAAGTTTAGAGAAAAAAAGAGTAAAAAGAAATGAACAAAGCCTCCAAGAAATATGGGACTATGTGAAAAAGACCAAATCTACATCTGACTGGTGTACCTGAAAATGATGGGGAGAATGGAACCAAGTTGGAAAACACTCTGCAGGACATTATCGAGAAGAATTTCCCCAACCTAGCAAGGTAGGCCAACATTCAAATTCAAGAAATACAGAGAACACCACAAAGATACTCCTTGAGAAGAGCAACTCCAAGACACATAATTGTCAGATTCACCAAAGTTGAAAAGAAGGAAAAAATGTTAAGGGCAGCCAGAGAGAAAGGTCGAGCTACCCACAAAGGGAAGCCCATCAGACTAACAGTGGATCTCTCAGCAGAAACTCTACAAGCCAGAAGAGAGTGGTGGCCAATATTCAACATCTTAAAGAAAACAATTTTCACCTAGAATTTCATCTCCAGCCAAACTAAGCTTCATAAGTGAAGGAGAAATAAAATCATTTACAGACAAGCAAATGATGAGAGATTTTGTCACCACCAGGCCTACCCTACAGAGATCCTGAAGGAAGCACTAAACATGGAAAGGAACAACCGGTACCAGCCACTGCAAAAACATGCCAAACTGTAAAGACCATTGATGCTAGGAAGAAACTGCATCAACTAGCAAGCAAAATAACCACCTAGCATCATAATGACAGGCTCAAATTCACACATAACAATATTAACCTTAAATGTAAATGGGCTAAATGCTCCAATTAAAAGACACAGACTGGCAAATTGGATAAAGAGTCAAGACCCATCAGTGTGCTGTATTCAGGAGACCCATCTAACATGCAGACACACATAGAGACACACAAAATAAAGGGATGGAGGAAGATCTACCAAGCAAATGGAAAACAAAAAAAGGCAGGGGTTGCAATCCGACTCTCTGATAAAACAGACATTAAACCAACAAAGATCAAAACAGACAAAGAAGGCCATTACATAATGGTAAAGGAATCAATTCAACAAGAAGTGCTAACTATCCTAAATATATATGTACCCAATACAGGAGCACCCAGATTCATAAAGCAAGTCCTTAGAGACTTACAAAGAGACTGAGACTCCAACACAATAATAATGGGAGGCTTTAACACCCTGCTGTCAACATTAGACAGATCAAAGAGACAGAAAATTAACAAGGATATCCAGGAATTTAACTCAGCTCTGCACCAAGCAGACCTAATAGATATCTGCAGAACTCTCCACCCTAAATCAACAGAATATACATTCTTCTCAGCACCACATCACGCTTATTCAAAAATTGAACACATAGTTGGAAGTAAAGCACTCCACAGCAAATGTAAAAGAACAGAAATTATAACAAACTGTCTCTCAGACCACAGTGCAATCAAACTAGAACTCAGGATTAAGAAACTCACTGAAAACTGCTCAACTACATGGAAACTAAACAACCTGCTCCTGAATGACTACTGGGTACATAATGAAATGAAGACAGAACTAAAAATATTCTTTGAAACCAATGATAACAAAGACACAACATACCAGGATCTGTGGGACACATTTAAAGCAGTGCGTAGAGGGAAATTTATAGTACTAAGTGACCACAAGAGAAAGCTGGAAAGATCTAAAATTGACATCCTAACATCACAATTAAAAGAACTAGAGAAGCAAGAGCAAACATGTTCAAAAGCTAGTAGAAGGCAAGAAATAACTACGATCAGAGCAGAACTGAAGAAGATAGAGACACAAAAAACCCTTCAAAAAATCAATGAATCCAGGAGGTGGTTTCTTGAAAACATCAACAAAATTGATAGACCACTCGCAAGACTAATAAAGAAGAAAAGAGAGAAGAACCAAATAGATGCAATAAAAAATGATACAGCGGATATCACCACTGATCCCACAGAAATACAAACTACCATCAGAGAATACTATAAACACATCTAGCAAATAAACTAGAAAATCTAGAAGAAATGGATAAATTCCTGGACACATACACCCTCCCAAGACTAAACGAGGAAGAAGTTGAATCCCTGAATAGACCAATAACAGGCTCGGAAATTGAGGCAATAATTAACAGCCTACTAACCAAAAAAAGTCCAGGACCAGATGGATTCACAACTGAATTCTACCAGAGGTACAAGGAGGAGTTGGTACCATTCCTTCTGAAACTATTCCAATCAATAGAAAAAGAGGGAATCCTCCCTAACTCATTTTCTGAGGCCAACATCATCCTGATACCAAAGTCTGGCAGAGACACAACCAAAAAAAGAGAATTTCAGACGAATATCCCTGATGAACATTGATGCAAAAATCCTCAATAAAATACTGGCAAACCAAATCCAGCAGCACATCAAAAAGCTTATCCACCACGATCAAGTGGGCTTCATCCCTGGAACGCAAGGCTGGTTCAACATATGCAAATCAATAAATGTAATCCAGCATATAAACAGAACCAAAGACAAAAACCACATGATCATCTCAATAGATGCAGAAAAGGCCTTTGACAAAATTCAACAGCCCTTCGTGCTAAGAACTCTCAATAAATTCAGTAATGATGGGACGTATCTCAAAATAGTAAGAGCTATTTATGACAAACCCACAGCCAATATCATCCTGAATGGGCAAAAACTGGAAGCATTCCCTTTGAAAACTGGCACAAAACAGGGATGTCCTCTCTCACCACTCCTGTTCAACATAGTGTTGGAAGTTCTGGCCACGGCAATCAGGCAGGAGAAAGAAATAAAGGGTATTCAATCAGGAAAAGAGGAAGTCAAATTGTCCCTGTTTGCAGATGACATGATTGTATATTTAGAAAACCCCATCATCTCAGCCCAAAATCTCCTTAAGCTGATAAACAACTTCAGCAAAGTCTCAGGATACAAAATCAATTCGCAAAAATCACAAGCATTCCTATACACCAATAACAGACAAACAGAGAGCCAAATCACGAATGAACTCCCATTCACAATTGCTTCAAAGAGAATAAAATACCTAGGAATACAACTTACAAGGGATGTGAAGGACCTGTTCAAGGAGAACTACAAACAACTGCTAAATGAAATAAAAGAGGACACAAACAAATGGAAGAACATTCCATGCTCGTGGATAGGAAGAATCAATATCGTGAAAATGGCCATACTGCCCAAGGTAATTTATAGATTCAATGCCATCCCCATCAAGCTACCAATGACTTTCTTCACAGACTTGGGAAAAACTACTTTAAAGTTCATATAGAACCAAAAAAGAGCCCACATTGCCAAGGCAATCCTAAGCCAAAAGAACAAAACTAGAGGCATCATACTAC
This sequence comes from Theropithecus gelada, assembly GCF_003255815.1. NCBI lineage: Eukaryota > Metazoa > Chordata > Mammalia > Primates > Cercopithecidae > Theropithecus > Theropithecus gelada. The sequence continues at coordinate 80,779,127 of NC_037683.1, forward strand.
CTGACTTCAAACTATACAAGGCTACAGTAACCAAAACAGCATGGTACTGGTACCAAAAGAAAGATATAGACCAATGGAACAGAACAGAGCACTCAGAAATAATACCACACATCTACAACCATCTGATCTTTGACAAACCTGACAAAAACAAGAAATGGGGAAAGGATTCCCTATTTAATAAATGGTGCTGGGAAAATTGGCTAGCCACATATAGAAAGCTGAAACTGGATCCCTTCCTTACACCTTATACAAAAATTAGCTCAAGATGGATTAAAGACTTAAATGTTAGACCTAAAACCACAAAAACCCTAGAAGAAAACCTAGGCAATACCATTCAGGACATAGGCATGGGCAAGGACTTCATGTCTAAAACACCAAAAGCAATGGCAACAAAAGCCAAAATTGACAAATGGGATCTAATTAAACTAAAGAGCTTCTGCACAGCAAAAGAAACTACCATCAGAGTGAACAGGCAACCTACAAGATGGGAGAAAATTTTTGCAATCTACTTATCTGACAAAGGGCTAACATCCAGAATCTACAAAGAGCTCAAACACATTTACAAGAAAAACAAACGAAAAGTGGGCAAAGGATGTGAACAGACACTTCTCAAAAGAAGACATTTATGCAGCCAACAGACACAGAAAAAATGCTCATCATCACTGGCCATCAGAAAAATGCAAATCAAAACCACAATGAGATACCATCTCACACCAGTTAGAATAGCAATCATTAAAAAGTCAGGAAACAACAGGTGCTGGAGAGGATGTGGAGAAATAGGAACACTTTTACACTGTTGGTGGAACTGTAAACTAGTTCAACCATTGTGTAAGACAGTGTGGCAATTCCTCAAGGATCTAGAACTAGAAATACCATTTGACCCAGCCATCCCATTACTGGCATACACCATGGAATACTATGCAGCCATAAAAAAGGATGAGTTCATGTCCTTTGTAGGGACATGGATGAAGCTGGAAACCATCATTCTCAGCAAACTATCGCAAGGACAAAAAACCAAACACTGCATGTTCTCACTCATAGGTAGGAACTGAACAATGAGAACACTTGGACACAGGAAGGGGAATATGACACACCAGAGCCTGTTGTCGGGTGGAGGAAGGGTGGAGGGATAGCATTGGGAGATATACCTAATGTAAATGATGAGTTAATGAGTGCAGCACACCAACATGGCACATGTGTACATATGTAACAAACCTGCATGTTATGCGCATATACCCTAGAACTTAAAGTATACTAAAAAAAAAAAAAAAAAGAAAATCATCAGGAAGAGAAAATACATTTACAGTACTGTACTGTATTTATCAATACTCTATGTTATCTGTTTACAAGATCTGACACAGCAGGCAACCACAACTGCAGACCTCAATCTATAGTACACATCAAGCAGTTCAGCATTTTCTTATAAAGTCATGACTTTTCTCTGCTTCTTGGGAGCATTTCAGGCATCACTAGTAGCACTTTGCATGGGTCCCATGGCGTTGTTCAAGGTTTACAGTATTGTCATTATAAAATGAAAATAAAGCTCTTAGGCCCTCAGGCAGAATGAAATGGACTACCTGTGGCAAGAGACCCCAGAAAACGTTTTAAGCTATATTCTACAGCTATGGCAAGACAAGAGGTCAGTCATGCCTCAACGTTCACTTATCTCATTAACCACCTCAAGACTTTCCTACAATTAAAGAAAAACTGGTTCCTAAAAAACTATATCTGGAAGATATAAAAAACTATATCTGGAAGACTTCTCCTGCAACCTCAACAGACTATCTGACATTGTGGTCCACCTCCCTCCTGCCTGTATCAAAGTTTCACCCTTACACCTGGCCAGCCTTGCAAAGTGTTCCATCCTAATAACTGTCCACCAACCACAGACAGATTCTGACCAGTTTACAGAAACTGCACACTAAGTGCCTTTATGCCCTGTGTTTCACCTTTTGGTGTATAGAGCCTAATTTTACTGTATTTGAATGTTAAGTCTCCACCTTAAAGTGAACATAGGTTGTATGCAATATATGTGTTTCACTATGCATATGTTAGACTCCCTCATAAATATTAACAAGATGCTCCTATAACCTACTGAATATATGTATAGCTAATCTTATTAGGCATAAATCTCAGCATCTCTCCCTTTTGTCTCTGAAGTGCCTGCTTTTGGTTTTGGCCAGAGACTCCTCTTTCCCATCTGCAGGTTGTAACCCTTTATAAGAAATAAAGTTGGCTGGGTGCGGTGGCTCACGCCTGTAATCCCAGCACTTTGGGAGGCCGAGGTGGGAGGAGCATGAGGTCAGGAGTTCAAGACCATCCTGGCCAATACAGTGAAACCTTGTCTCTACTAAAAATACAAACATTAGCTGAGCTTGGTAGTGTGTGCCTGTAGTCCCAGTTACTCAGGAGGCTGAGGCAGGAGAATCGCTTAAACCCAGGAGGTGGAGGTTGCAGTGAGCCAAGATCGCACCACTATACTCCAGCCTGGCAACAGAGCGAGACTCCGTCTAATAATAAATAAATAAATAAATAAGTTCTCCTTTCTCTAAATGTATAGATCTTATGGTTTTAAGTTGGCACAATGAAAGTTACACAAGAACCAAGAAAGATCACTTTTTACTGCTATATGAAATTTACTGGAGAGGCAAAATGCTCACACGGAGATGATTAGCATCACATGGTGCTTTAAGCAGATACTTGCAATATTTGAGCAACAGGAGTGGCTACGAAATTGTTACAATAGTACAGTATGTACTACAGTTAATTTTATGCAGCTATGATTTAATACTGCATCTTTATGTTTGTTTACATTTCTCTAGACTATAAATGGTACCATATATGGTCTGTGTTTGTATGTGTGAGTTTTGATAAATTTTAACTGTTTATAATAGATTTGTATATATTTTATGGTAGTGCATGATAAAACAGACCGATATCTACGTATATTTTATGCATTCATGGTATACTTTTTTCTTAATTTTTTCAATATTTCTAGTCTATAGGGATTCATTTGCAAGTTTTTTCAAATTGTCACAAATCTCCAAAAAATTGTCTAATGTATTTACTGGAAAACAAATCCACATGTAAGTGGATCTGTGTAGTTCAAACCTGTGTTGTTCAAGGGTAAACTGGATAATTTTAAAACGTTAAACTGGTAAATTTTATTTTATATATATTTTACCACAATTTTTCAAATGTATTTTAAACAACAAAGAAAAGAAACCCAACCCAACTTGTAACATTCCTACTTACTTCTGATAGGCAAGATATTAGAGATAATACAATCAGGGTGACTTCCTTGCTACCACTCAAACATATCCCAAAAGTAATCCTGAACTCCATACAGAATTTTGGAACACAGTTGGAAATTAAACTAAAGAGTAAATGTTTTTCAATCTCCACCAGTTCAGGGTATTATAGAGGGGTGATTTCTTGAGGAATATTATTATAAACATATCATGTTGGGGAATTGAGATGTTAAAGTTTTAGCAAAATTGAAATTGTTAGGTTTGGCATATTCTATTTTGAGTAAGGAAACAAATGAAACCCTGTATTCCCCCAATGAATGGCTCCTCTTTTTATAATTCTGTTACTAAACCTACAAGCAAAAGGCAGTTAAGTCAACAAGTAGGAAGTCTTTGCTCCTGATGAGTCAGTCTTAGGAACCAATATGCCCTTCGGGAATGCTATTAATTCATTCTCCTAGGGAAATACAGATGTTGTGGGTCAAATGTTGGTTGCCAAAACTCATCAGAAGTTTTTGTTGTTTTTTCTTTTTCTTTTTTTTTTTTTTTTTTTTTTTTTTTTGATACAGGGTCTCACTCTGTCACCCAGACTCCAGTGCAGTGGCATGATCATAGCTTACTGCAGCCTCGACCTCCTGAGCTCAAGCAATCCTCCTGCCTCAGCCTCCCAAGTAGCTGAGACCACAGGTGTGTGTCTCCACACCTGGCTCATTTTTGTATTTTTTGTAGATATGGGGTCCCACTATGTTGCCCAGGCTCATCAGTATTTTTGACAAATGACCACATGTACTAAATTTTTCTCCAATATTTTTCAATTCGGAAATAATTACATTCTTACTAAGAATATGTAAAAATCACACAGAGAACTTTCATATACCTTTAGTCAGTTGCACTAATTTTTGTCATATTGCCATATTTTCTTTTTCTTCTGCCAATATTCACTTTATCATCGGTTTCTTTTATTAACCATCTGTGAACACTCCTTTTCTCAATACTTTAGTATGTGTTTCTTAAGAGCAAGGGTATTCTTTTACAATGCTACACTAGTTATACAATTCAGGAAATCCAAAATATGTAATAATAGTTTTATCTAATCTACCACCCATAATCCAGTTTTGTCAATCATACCAATAATGTCTTTTAGAACATTTTTCTCTCCTGTACAGGATACTGTCAAGAATCACATATCGGATTTTATATGTTACATCTTTTCAATCTCTTTAAATCTGGAACAGTTAGTTCCTCAGGCTTTCAGCAGGGGTCAACTATTCTATAGAATGTTCCTCAGTTTGAGGTTGGCTGATGTTTCCTTGTGATTAAATTCAAATTGCATATAGTACATATATTACTACAATATACTACAGAACACCACATGAGGTGGTGTTGTGTCCTCAAAATATCACATCTGGAGGCACACAAGTCCGTCACTGGTGATATTAATTTTTACTACTAGGTAAAAGTGTTGTCTACTTTCTCCACTATACATTTACTACATTCCTCCCTTGCATCTAATAGGTAATCTATGAGTAGACATTTTAAGATCACGAAAATATCATGATCTGCATCAAAATTTACACCCTAGATATAGTATCCACTGATGATTCAAGCCTAAATTAATCTTTTTGTGATTTTTTCCAACCACACCACTCCCTCCATATTTATAGGTTACTATTCTACCTCAAGTAAAAGCTTCCTTTCTCCCCTATTTTTATTTATTTATCTATTATTTATTATCAGTATAAACTTGTGAATTATTTTATTCAATGGATTTCCGTTAATTACTGTTCTTATTTCTTTTGATGCTCAAATATTTCTAAATTTGGCCAGCTAGAACCCCTTCAAGCTGATTCCTATAACCTTTTGACAGGTCCTCATTACTTTTTATGAGGACTTTTTTACTTTCTGGCATAATAACATGTTCCAAGCTTATCTTTTACTTTCTCTGTTCTAGTTGGAATCACTCATTTCTCAAAGGAGCTCTGGTTCATTTTCTTTTTTCACAAATTTGTATATATTGAGATAGAACTATTTCAGTGTTTTTGATGACTGACTAGTTTCATTTTCATACCTCTTTTGTATCATCATTAGAAATCTTTTAAGGAACATACTACAGCATGTGGAAAAGATCTGAGCTTTGGAACGAGACCTGAGTTTGAACACTGGCATTAGCACTTGCTAGCTGCAAGAACCTGGGCAAGTTACCCAACTTCATTAAGCCTTCGTTTCTTCCTCTTTAAAGCAGGCAAAATAATGACCACCTCACAGTGTTGTTATGAGATTTAAGCTTTAAATGGCCTCAGAGCCTGACACATAGAAAGTACTCAGTAAATTTAAGTTACTTTTTCCTCTTTTAGTTACAGCACTTTAAAATCTTAATGTGATTACTTCTCTCCCTACCCCTTCCATTGCTTCCTATGAAACCCTGGAATTGTTCATTGAAATTTGCCCATAATGTCTAATTCTCACTTCAGCCCATCAGGATTTCTTGGCGTAGGACACATGCTTAATAATCCCCCCTCCTTGTCTCTTCCGTTTGTTATTTAGAATGAGAAGCAATATGGTGTGGAAGACAAAAATCACTTGATTATATAAAAATATGCAGACAAAGCATTTGATGAAGTTCAAAGACCCCAGAGAGTTATGAATCTTAGGTTATTTCCTTGGCTTTAAATAGGCTACATATCATAAACCTACACTAAGCATCACATGTAACAGAGAAATGTATTCCCAATAATATTGGATACAAGACAAGAATTCCTGTTATCATTTCTCCACTTAACATAGTACAAAAAGAACTAACCGCTGTAGGTAAGAAAAAGACATTAGATGTGTAAGGATTAGATGGGGAAAGTAAACTTATTATTTTCAGACAAAAGTATTATCCACACAGAAGATTCAACAGAATTAACAAACTATTAGAATTAATAAGAGTTTGGCAAGGTTGTTATATTATAGGATAAAATTTACAAAACACAATAATATTCCTCTGTACTAGCAATGATGACCTCAACAATAAGACACCATTTGCAATAGTGACAGATTATAAACAGTCTAGAAATCAACAAAAAAATCTTTGATTTTTATAGAATAAAACTAAAGAAAATTCTGAATAAATGGGAAGACATCAACTCTTTGAAATGTAAAAGATGACATGTCAAAGTAAAGGTGTCAGTGCTCCCCAAATTAATCTGTACATTCGAAGCAATTCCATCAAATTTGCAAAAGGATTTTTTGAGGAACTCCACAAATTCACTCTAAAATTTGTATGGAAAAGTAAAATTTCAAAAATAGCTAAAATAGATAAGCAAGGAGAGGAATACTCACTTCATCAGACATTGAGACATGATGGAGCCATAACAATAGCATGGTGCTGAATCTGAACCATTGGAGAAGAACAGAGGTCTTAGAAGTAGTACTACATGTACATGGGGACTTCATAAAGATAAAGGTGGAACCACAAAACCTGCAGAAAGGATGGATCGTTTGTAAATTGCGACCAGAAAGTAAATTACTATGATAAGGCAAAATAATGTTAGACCTTATAACTTACATGAAACAATGAAAAAGTGTGCTTTGAATGGATTAAAGACATAAGTGTAAGAGGTAAAATTATTTTTAAAAAAATAAAATAGAGAAGAGGCCAGGCGCAGGGATCACACCTGTAATCTCAACACTTTGAGAGGCTGAGGCAGAACCGCCTGAGCCCAGGAGATGGAGACCAGCCTGGGCAACACAGGGAGACCCAGTCTCTACAAATAATTCAAAAGTTAGCCGGGCATAGTGGCGCTTGCCTATAGTTCCAGTTACTTGGGAGGCTGAAGTGGGAGGATCACTTGAGCCCAGGAATTCAAGGCTGCAGCGAGCCTTAATTGCACCACTGCGCTTCAGTCTGGGTGACAGAACAAGACCTTGTCTCAAAAAAGAAAAAAAGAAAAGGAAAAGAAAGAAGGAATATAAAGAAAATATAAAAGAAATTTTAAAGAAAATGTAGAACAGTATGTTTTTTATATAAGAGTGAGGTAAAGACTTCTGGAACAAGAGCCTAAAATCTCAAACTCAAAAGATTTTTTTTAATTGATGTATTTGATTCTATCAAAATAAAGAACACCATAAACAAAGGAACAAGTGAATGAGTCTGGGGGAAAATATTTATGACATACAAAACCACCAAGACCTTAACACCTATAATATACAAACAACTCCAGAAAATCAACAGGAAACAGGATGTGAAACCCAATTTTTAAAGGAACAAAGTATTAAATAGTCAATTCTCAGAAAGGGGAGTGCAAGTAACTAAAATATATTCAGAAATGCTCTAACTCTTTATTAAACAAAGAAATTTAAATGAAAATAAGATTATTAAAATAGAAAAAAAATTAAAAATTAGATAATTCCAGAGATGGCAAGATGTAACAAGACAGGAAATCTACTGTACTGTTAAGAAAACTGTAAACTGATATAGTCATTCTAGAAAGCAATGTATCCTGTTTGGCCCCCAAATCCCCTCCTGGGTCTATATGTTAGAGAAATTATTGCACAACTTCATAAGGAGGACTGTATGAGGTTGTGATGTGGTTTGTGGTAGTGGATCTAAAGACAAACTTGGTGACCCACAGTAGGAGAATAGTAAAATACAGTGGATGCAATAGTGACTGCTAAGGACTGGGCTTAAGGAGGAATGAGGAGTTAGTGTTAGATAGTCAGAGGTACAGCTTGGGAAGATGAAAAAGTTCTGGAGATGTATAGTGGTGATGAGTGTAGAACAATGGGAATGGATCTAATGCCACAGAACTGTACACATAAAAATGAAGTAAATTTTTAAATTTTTATCATGTAGATTTTACAATTTTAAAAGGTTTTTAAAAGAGAGTGAATGCATATTATGTAATACCTTAACGGAGTTAAAAATGAGGGAACTATAGTTATAGCAACATCAATCTCAAAAACAGGATTGAATGATAAATTAAAAACAGAAACATGTTCCAAACAGCACTCAACATTTTCCTATGATCTTAAAGATCATAGTAAAGATCAGCTTTAAAGATTCATTATCAACACATTAGTTTGGAAACATTGCAGGGAGGAGACTAGGAATGGAGATTAGGGGGAAAATACTAGAATAAGAAGGGTGTTACATAGGCCAGTGATAAATGACAATAAGGTATTATGAACTGAGAAGTTTATACCTTCAGTTAAAAAGAAATGATATCATATACATTAAAACCTTTGAAAGGATATAAAGTTTTACAGTTTATAGTTCGTTATTTCCTTTATTTGAGGAAGCATGAAATGAACCAAAATAGATTTCATTTCTAAATTTTTGGATCTTCAGTGCATTCTAAGAAATAGTGATTTATACATTGGCTACGCATCACACACTGGAAGTTCATCTGTATTTTATGAGCTTTTATATATCTCCAGTGATCCCTCATTACTACAATTTTTTTCTTTCCTCCTTTTTATACCTGTTCCAGGCACAGCCAGATTAAGGGTGAGTCAGACAGGAGTCGCCTGGGGTGCTAGTATTTAAGAGGTGCTAAAAAAATCACTGGAATTATAGCAAGATGGAAAAAATTATTTTCCTAGCACTCTTGTGACAGAGAGTACTTTGCGAGGTTAACAAGAATCCAGTTATAAATTGTGTGGGGTGGGGCTGCGTGTGGCCCCACTTCCAGGAAAATACATGAATAATAATAGGGGTTGTTTAAACTCAGGGTCACAAGGCCACAATGTAGAGTAGTGCACAACTCCAGATGTCATTTACATATGACCTGCAAACTGTTCATGGTGACCCTGTTTAAAGTGCCTCCTTAGGAGGGTGATTAAACCATTTGAGTGAACAAATATCCTACTCAATCGGAGTGCAGGGCTTTTGCTTTCCACCCTGGATAATCATGTTTGGTACTGGAGTTTCATTGATTGGGAAAAGTGAGGAGATGCTGAGCGCCACTGCCAGTGGTCTTTCTTCCCCATCCTTCTTCTACACAGCCTGGATAAACATGGGATGCATATTTTAAAACTATCAAGGCACTAAGTTATTAGGTTACCCGGGGAGCCACCTATTTATGTCTGGCTCTGCTTCAAAAAGAAAAAGGACAGAATCACAGAAGTTGCTCCATTTGAGAACGCTGAAGCCCAACTCTCACTCCCATCCTGGGGCAGGCCTTTGGAGTCTAACTGTGCCCTTCTGCTGGCCATCCTACTTTAAGTGGCAGAAAGAGGTGGAAGCGGTGCGTGGCAGTCAAGGGATACTCTATGGATTCCACTTGCAAAGGAACAAAGCTAGCATGGCTGTGGGTAAAACCCAGGTTGTTCCTATTTTTGATAAGAGGGACAAGTGTCTTTATTTGATCCTAAGTCTTAGGAAAAGGAGATAAGCCACTACTAATTTCCAGAGGCATTTTGGGATATCAAGAGAAGTGTTTGTTTATTTTTTTGTTTGTTTGTTTGTTTTTCTGAGCATATCTCTGTGGGATGTTAGGCAACTCATAATTCTTTAACCTTTGTTAACTCATTTAACACCGCTTCATCTGAGGAGTAAAATAAGCATTTTAAAAGCTTTTTCAGATTACCAGATAATGATTAGGGTTCCAACAGTATTCTCATACATCAGTTAGCAATTTTCCTTAAAGTATTCCAAAACTTTTTGGCTCAGTTCACATATTAAATTGTTCAGTAACTTGTGTCGTGCATCAAGCCCTTCACAATGTCATGCTCATCGACTCCTCAGAAAGACTTAGAAGCTGAAACAGTTCTTAGTGAAAAACGATCTCTTCTGGTGACATCCTAGCATCCCTGAGTTTCATTTGCCAATGAAACAAATCTTCATTGAGTGCCAGGCACTGTAGCAGGTGATGACGATGCCCTCGTGGGCCCCGCTCCGGTGACACTGGGTTCTGGTAGTGTGGTTTTGAAGAAGGAACGCTGGATTAAGACTGGACATCCAGGCCGGATGCAGTGACTCACGCCTGTAATCCCAGCACTTTGGGAGGCTGAGGCAGGCAGATCACGAGGTCAGGAGTTCAAGACCAGCCTGATCAATATGGTGAAACCCCGTCTCTACTAAAAATACAAAAATTAGCCGGGCGTGGTGGCGTGCACCTGTATTCCAGCTACTCAGGAGGCTGAGGCAGGAGAATCGCTTGAACCCGGGAGGTGGAGGTTTTAGTGAGCCGAGATCACACCACTGCACTCCAGACTGGGCGAAAGAGCGAGACTCCATCTCAAAAAAAAAAAAAAAGACTGGACATCCAGACATTCCAGGCTACTTTGCCCATCATCTCCTGTTCCCCAACCCATGCCTATCTCAAAATGAAGATGTCAGACCAGATGGCCTCAAAGGTCCTTTCCACTGTTTGAATTTGAATTTATTTATTTATTTATTTAGAGACAGGGTCTCACTCTGTCATCCAGGCTGGAGTGCAATGGTGCGATCATAGCTCACTGCAGCCTCGAACTCTTGGGCTCAAGCAATCCTTTTGACTCAGTCTCATGAAGAGCAGGGACTACAGGCACACGCCAACACTCTCAGCAATTTTTTTGTGGGGGAGGGGGTTAGAGACAAGGGTCTTGCTATGTTGCCCAGGCTGGTCTTCAACACCTGGGTTCAAGCAATCCTCCAGCCTCAGCCTCCCAGACTGGGATTACAGGCGTCAGCCACCATGCCCAGCCTGAATATGAAATTTTGAATGAGACTTTAATAAATACTTTGCCACCTTTCTTGTATGTAATGAGTTTTTTAAAGTAGACACCTACATCGAAGCATTGAGCTAAGCATTTTACACACACTTTTCTTATTCATGCTCCTCACAGTCCTCTAAAGTCAGCACTTAGAGTCCCAGTTTTTAGAGCAGAAACTTCTCAAGTACCTTCCCTAAGGCCACATAACTAGCAAGAGGCGGAATGGAACACAACTCAGGTCTTCTGGGACGCAACTCCAGACCTTACACTGTCTTTGCCTTTTCTAACAGTCTCAGGTTTGTCCCTGTGGCAGGTCTCAGTGGTACAGCTTTGCGCAGTTCAGCCACTTACTTTCCTCTGTGAAATGAACAGCCTCCTCAGGACGATGCCTTTGTACCATTCTCCATGCAACTGAGCCCGCCAGCCTGGAGGCAGCTCTTTCCCAAGGTGGGCGGAATGCAGGATGACTGACAGCAGCCCCGCGCATGCTCCTGGAGTCTCTCCCCACCGAGCGCCCAGAGGCGTTCCCAAAATTTACATGCTCCATTTAAAATATAGATGCTGAAGCACCAGAATTATACATCTGCTCCCTTGACTTTTTAACCGAAGAGTGCTAGTTTATTGCCGAGCTTAAGGATAAAAGAACAAGAAATGAAAGTTGGGTTGCATTTTTTTTTTAAGTTTCCTTCCCCGCTAAGTACAATCAGATGTTGGATTCTCAGCCCGATGCTGAGTGGATGCTCATTTCGCTTTGACTCTCAGTTTATCAGCTCTTTCTTGAGATAACACTTTTCATCACACACACAAACAAAAAAAAAAAAAAAAAAAGAAGGGCCCTTCCCTATACGAATATTTTTAGTTAAATGCATCAAACAGCCCTAATTTTGTGGTGCCAAGAAAAAAAGAAAAAGAAAAAGAAAAAAAAAACAGGAATGATACTGAAACTGATATGAGGCTTTGTAGGGAAACAACTGTCCTTTCATCTCTGGATACACAGTTTATCTTTGACCCTGGAATACTTGCTGGAATTCTTGGCGAAGAGCACCTATTTAGAAATCATCTAAGACCTGAAGAGCTCCATCATGAACCAGAGATCAAACGCCTTTTATGTTCTTTTCTGGTCTAGGATTAAAACTTCAGATCTATTATATTTTAATGCACAAATAAAGAATCAATCAGGGGAATCTGCAGCTTCAGCAAACACTTCCATCCAAAAGAACAAGTTATTTGTGATATAAAACTCAGCGAGTGTCTCTGTTGAGTATCGCAAAGATGGTGAGATGGAATGAGTTTCTTTGAAGAGCAGTAAGGGAAATGAGTGAGTCAGTGTCTTAACATGCCACTTCATTGGAAGCAGAAGATGCCAAAGTGCTCATATTCATCCCTGGCTCTAAGAAATGTGTGTTCCTTTTGGGATACATGGCACCAGAAATTTCTCTGCATCTTTCCCACAACTTTCTTTTCCGGCCAAGAGAATTTTTTTTTCCTGGGTCTGAGGTTTATATACAGTCTCCAGGTGTATCACAGAGTTCCTCCAGGTTTCTGCACCTAGAAGATCAGCACAGAAGCATATCAGATCAGGTGTGCAGGGTTTTTAAGAAATGCAAAGAAATGCCTGGGCACCCAGAGATAATTAGAACCAGCACACTGTGGTAGGCACCAAATAAGAGTCTAACTGGCTTTTTTTTTTCCCCTTGGTCTCCAGTAACCTTATCTACGCCTTGTGCCTGCATCTTACTGACCAAGGTTAACTGGTCCAAGGATGACACTCTACCCAAGCCTGACCAGTCAGAGTTTTTTCCCAAGATGTTTAACCACACATTTCTTACTTTTGGGTAGGGGATGCGGGGAGCAGAGGGCAGCAGCAGTGACCTGTTACTCCTGAAAAATATGACTTTAATTTGGCCCAATGGGAAGGTAACAACCCTCCTTTTCAATTAAAAAAAAATCAGGTAGTTTTGAGGTATAATTTATATACAATAAAACTCACTAATTTTAAGTGTACAATTCAACATATAATTTTAATATGATCTTTAGAAAACCATTTTAGTGGGATATTATTGACCTACAAAAGGCTGTACGTATTTAATATGTACAAATTGTTAAGTTTGTGGATAAGTGTATATCCATGAAACTATCTATGCCATGAATTTATCCATCACCTCCAAGATTTTCCTCCTGCTTTCTTATTAATTATTATATTTTTGTGATAAAAACACAAGAAAATATTATCCTCTCAGCAAGTTTTTATTGTATATTTTAAATATACAATACAGTATTATTAACTATAGGCATTATGCTGTACCATAGATCTCTAGGACTTATTCATCTTATATAAATGAAACTTTGTACCCCTTGACTAATACCTCTCCATTTCCCCCTCCCTGCAGCCCCCGGAAAATGTATACAGTTTTATAGCCCCTATCACAATCATAATATACAATTTCATCACCCCCAAAATTTCTTTGTGTTCCTTTGTAGCCAATCAGCTCCCCTACCCCACCTTGGCCCCTAGCAACCACTGCTATGTTTTCTGTCATTATAGTTTTACCCACAGGCTGGGTAAGTGTCAGGTAGCATCTAATAGCCTGCCTTATTATTTCAGAAAGACACTATTTTTTTTCAGTTTAGCTAATCAAGAAACTCATTCCATCTCACCATCTTTGCAATACTCAATAGAGACACTCGCTAATCAAGAACCTCTGTTGAACCTGTCTACATCTCTAATCCTAAAGAAGCCAATGATCAAATAAACATGTAATATTGATTCCCAGTATGAAACATGAGGACACCAGCAATTAGGGATAGATCCATTTATTGGGGAATGTATTGATTATCCAGCAAAATAATGCCAACACTCTACACTTCCATCAATAGTAGACAATTTAAATAAGCCATAGAACTTGCAAATAAAAGAAAAAGAATGTACTCTACATAATAATATGAATCTTCTCAAACATATATTGTTAAATGAAAAAACAGTATGTAGGCAGGAGAATCATTTGCTACAATGTTTATGAAAAAGGATGAAGAAGAATATCTATATGTATTTTATGTATATACTTAAAATTCCTCTGGAAGAATACACTGATAATCCTGGGGAGGTGAACTGGGTGGCCAAGGGAGATGCGCAGGAAGGCGAATTTTCATTATGTACAATTTCATAGGCTTTGCAGTGTGAACCATGGAAATATATTACATGTTCCAAAAAAATTAAATAAACAAAACAACATACTGATTACCTACACTGTACCAAGTCTTACCCTAGAACTTAGGTGGAGGATGTCTGTTTAAATAGTCTATTATTCTATCATCTCTGTTCTCTCAATTTCTCTACTACTTATTGTCTGCAGCATTTATTTGGCTGTTAATCATATTTTGCCTCACATCTTATCTCTAGTTGTACAGAAGTGTTTAAGAAATTTTATGGTTAATATTCTATATTTTATGTCTTATCTATAACTTATTGGTTCCTAGAAATAGATATTATTATTTAAATTTTATCTTTTGATTTGGTTCAAAATTGCATCTATATTTTTAAAAGAAATGTTAGTTTTAAATTTCAAAAATAATATGCTAATATTTTATAATAAAATGATATATTACAGTCAATGTTAAAATTCCCATTTACTGCTTTGCTCATTTTCCTCCTGACTGAGATGAGGTAACTACTATCAGGTTAGGGAGACCTATTTATGTGCTTTTACATCCATATCTATATGTACCCTAGCAAATACATAGCATTATGTGGGTGTAGTTTTTTTCTTTTTATCTATATATCCTAATGTATGTCTTGGTCTACATTATTTTTACTCAATGATATCTTTTCATATTTGCACATATAATGTCAAAGTTGATTTTTTAAAAGTTCACACAGTATCTCATAGTTCAGGTAAACTATATTTTATTTATCTATTTATTATTTATGGATATGTGAATTCTTTCTCAATTATTTTGCTTTTGTGAATAATGCCGCAAAAGGCATCTTATGCATGCCTCCTGTGTCCATGTATACATTTCTCTCTATATTCCATACTGTCTAAGCTAATGTCATCTACATGGTAGATCTCAATATATATTTATTGATTTCCTAACATATCTCTGATATATTAATCGAATCTTAAGTACAAAACAAGGAATCAATAATTGTGTTGCATAATGATATATTTTCATTTCAGTATCATTTGTATTTTATGAGGTGTGTGGCATAATAATCTGTTACATACCAATTTTTCTGTTATGTACATACAATCTTTCTTCCGTGAAAACAAGTGGAATTTAGGATGAAGGTAGACTGCATGTTGAATACAAACCTTAATATTAACTGGTGGAACAGGTTCTATTTGAATTTATTCTCAATAAATTCTATCACTGCTTTGAAAAACTCCTCGTGGAGTTTCATCAGAACACTTTCAACCAGACTCCTAATTAGGTCTCCTCATTTTCTCAGAGTGTGGTCTGCATGCATCTATGTCAGAATCATCAAAGTTACTTGTTCAAAATGCAGATACCTGAGCCCTGTCCAGACCTACTGAATCAGAATCTCAGGGAGCAATAGCCTAAACATTATTATAAACACAAACACCAGGTGATTTTTATATACCTAAAAGTCTAAACATTTCTAATCTAAGGAGTCCAAGGGGACTAACAGGTGGGATGGGGATTACATTTTCCAACTTCACCTGCTTTTCTTCTGATTTTTGGCTGTGAATTGTGGTTCTTGACTTATTTAAATCCATATGAACACAGGATGGAAAACCACCCCTCTTTTCTATTCCAGCCCAAGCACTACTTATACAGGCTGATGTATGTCTCTTTTAAAGACCTGGGAATAATTATGGGGTGGAGCATTAAGCATAGTATATAGAACAAGAAGCAACTTAACTTTAAGCATTCAACATCTTACATTGATTTGCTGTATCCAACGGTTGTAGATTAGATCACTCTTTACTAGATATTCACTTCCTCCTCCTTCCCCATTCTCACCTCCACTGGAGGACTGTCCCCAACCCACAACTTTGGACTTGGCTGTGAATTGCTTTGGTAAGATGTTGTTATAATATGCAAGTATCTCCTAATATCATGAAGTGAAAAAGAAATCAGTTTGGAAAATAGGAAACTTAGGTTTAACTCTAACTCTATTCTTAATCAGTTCTGTGACCTTGAGAGTGTGGTTTGAACCATGTGACATATCTAAGGTTCATTCCAGTTCTGACATTGCATTAGCCCATATGTAATGCGTATTCTTCCATAGAGAAGAATTTTTCGTTGGAGTAGGAATGGCATCATCATTGCAACATGAGGACTAACCTGGATGTAGTATGCAGTACAACACAGGGAGTCTTTGTGTTGCTACCAGGTTATCCGGGCTCTTGAATTCTTTCATAAAGAGTCCAAGTCTCCTCTTCATCTTGAGAAGAGTTTGCTTCCTGAGCTGCAATGCTGATGTAAGTCTTTCCTCAGCTCAGGGGAAGACTCAAGGTCAATATTTGGGACCTCTTTTCTCATGTTGATGGCATCGTCTCCACATCCCAGGTGTTCTGGCTCTCAGCCTCCTTTCCTCACCTTCCCTCAGTGTTCTGTCTCAGTACCTTCCTTCACTGCAATCTATGGTATAAGTGACTGAGAGGCCTACCAGAATCATCTGGGGGTCTTTTTAGAAACATGGTATCCCAGGCCTCTGTTCCACTGCATCAGAATCTTCAGGGTGAATCCCAGGGATATAAGTTTTCAAGAGTTTCTTAAGCAATTGTGAGGATTGGCAAGGTTTAAGGACTGACTTCACTCCCAGAGCAAGAATCCCAGCCCAGCATGCACCCATGCCAATTCACTTTGGCCTGTCCATTCTCCTTTTGTATAGAGTCAAAGTCAGAAAGATCTTCGTAAGACTGAGGTTCCTTGGAACTTCTGCCCATCCCTGTAAATTCTATTCTGTGACACTATAGAGAGAAAGGGTAATTCTGCTTCCAGAGAAAGTCTTCAGATAATGAGAAGACTGTTGTTACGTTCTTGCTCTCTTGCAACAAGACTTCCAGGTCCTTGCCATAGATGTACTTTTTCTCTGCATATGCTCATTTGGCCAGTGTTCCCCTTTAATGTATTGTGTCCAGTACAAAACGCTATCTTGAAAAATACAGAATGTGGTACAGAGTCTATAGGGATACTTACTTTGTACCAAAACTGGAAGTAGAAGTTCAGAAATTAGTTAAGGAAAAAGGAAAAGTTGAGGATGAGTTTGACCTTCCCAATGCTTTTCCAAATTATACAGGCCTGGCTGGGTGACTCCGCCTGTGCCAAGATACGCCCTAAGAAAACTATTCCGCTTCTTGGGGATGTGCACAGCTCTTGTCTATGCTCATTACAACAAATGAAAAGAAGCACTGAGCCAACTTTATAGAGGTTCTTCATGCTGCCTTCAGACTACCTAGAGGGAAGCACAGGTGAATGTGTTTCCCTGACTTGTGAATGTTCTCTGTAATTCACAAGTCAAAAGAGACAGGGACCCTGCCAAAATATACCCTTTTCTAAACAGATGCAGGAGGAAAACAGCAAGATCCTTGGACTGTGAAAGGCAAAGGAGAAGAGACTCCATCAACCTCAACCACAGAAAGGCTCTCCTTCTGCCCTGGTCTGGGCCATGGTGGCACCTGATGGCCTAAGGCCGCTTCATGCTTGTTCTCATTCCCAAATACTCTCCTGGAGAAAGGCCATCAATCACTGTCACACTTATAAAGTTGTCTGACAATGTCTCCAGTTCAAGAGGTAAGATATGAGTGCCTCCACCACAACTAGCCCTCCCTATAAATGTAGATGAGAAACACAATATTTTCCCCAGATCAGAACTGTCACACAGTGAAGACAGTTCAAGTGACTTTGTCCTCCAAGGCCAGATAAGGGAATGCTTTCCTGGAGAAAGTAGGAAGGTTTCACAACAAGCTGAGAATTCACAATGAAACTGGGTGGCATGTTCCATAGTTTAAAAGGAGGAAGTGGGATGCCGTCTAAATTGGCTGGCAAATTTGGTCCTTACAGAAATAAAGCCAGTGAGCAATGTTACACTGGAAACACCTTCATGACTGGGCCTGCATCACAAAGCTGTATGTTCTCACCACACTTGCAGGCAGCTTTGACCCACAACCCCTAATGACCAATCTTCCAGCTACCCGTACCCCTCCCAACACAACACAATATGCCTTTCCATCAAGACAGACAACAGTGTCATTTGTTTTATTGGAAATATTTTACTTGACACCTGCCTATTTTTCAGCACTCCTCATCCTTTTTCCCCACTTTCCCAATCCTGTCCCCTCCTAGAGGAAGAGAAGAAGTAAAATACAGTATATAAAGGCATGGGATTTGGAGTCAGGGAGAACAAGAAACCCTGGGCAAATTACTTAACTACTCAAGCCTCATTCTCCTCATTTGTATCTAACCCTTGTTATGACTCCTAAATGAAATACAGCACATTATAAGCACTAAATAAATATTAGCTAACTCACTGGCCCAATATGTTTACACATTTGTGCATGTGCACACACCTATACTCATACACAGCATAGTAACATGGAAAGCTCATTGAAATGCAAGTGACATGAAACTTTGAGTAACGCATATGCCCTCTATGGGCCACACTGTTCCCATGTTCACAATAAAAGCTTGAACTAGGTCATTTCTAAGAACCCGTCCAAGAGGAAGAGTCCAACAATCTGAGTTAGCATTAAAGCCGCTCTATACGAACTGGTATGGAATGCTTTCTAAAATAAGGCATTAAATGAAAAAAAGCAAGATACAGAATGGTGCACATAGTATGCTCCCATTCATGCCGAAAGAAAAGACTAAATACGTTTACATGTTTGTAGATTATTTTTGGAGGCATATAGAAGGGATTGGCAACAGTGGTGCCTCTGCAGAAGGAATTCGAAGGACAGGAAGAGGGAGACTTACTTTGTACTCTATACACTTTGTAGTTCTTATACCATGTATATTCTTCAGGTATTTTTTTAAAAAACAATTTAAAATCTAGAAAAAAGGCCCACACTGTTCAGGCGCAGTGGCTCACATCTGTAATCCCAGCACTTTGGGAGGCCAAGGCGGGCGGATCACGAGGTCAGGAGTTCGAGACCAGCCTGACCAACATGGTGAAACCCTGTCTCTACTAAAATTACAAAAATTAGCTGGGCATGGTGGTGCATGCCTGCAATCCCAGCTACTCGGGAGGCTGAGGCAGGAGAATCGCTTGAATCTGGGAGGCGGAGTTTACAGTGAGCCAAGATCGTGCCACTGCACTCCAGCCTGGGTGACAGAGCAAGGCTCTGTCTCAAAAAAAGAAAGAAAAAAAAAAAGCCCACACCACATTACAAGTGGATACAAAATAGCTAATTTTTATTATAGTGTATTCCCACCTATATGTAGCTTTTATAATAATTTTATATATATATAAAGGCATTAGGCCGGGTGTGGTGGCTCACACCTGTAATCTCAGCACTTTGGGAGGCAGGCAGATCACTTGAGGCCAGAAGTTCAAGACCAGCCTGGCCAACATGGCGAAACCCCGTCTCTACAAAAAATACAAAAATTGGCTGGACGTGGTGGTGCATGCCTGTAGTCTCAGCTACTAGGGAGGCTAAGGCAGAAGAATCACTTGAACCCAGGAGGCGGAGGTTGCAATGAGCCGAGATCACACCACTACACTCTAGCCTGGGCAACCAGCAAGATTCTGTTTCCAAAACAAAAAGAATTAGGAATAGTATTTATTTAAAATTAGGAATAGTGTTTATTTAAGCAAGTAGGGAAAAGAGAAAATGGCAGGTGAAAGGCAGATGAGAACTGACTTAGTTACTAGGAGCCACGCTTGTTTCCTTTGCAGGCTTTTTCTCATCAGAGTAAGCTTCCTAAAACATACCCTCCAGTTCAACCCTCAGATGTCCCCCTGGACAATTTTTCTTTATTGTATGCAAAGTGACTTTTTTAAAGTCTTTTCCAATAGGATTAATGCTACAGGTGGATCATAAGCTGAATAGATTGGCCAGAGCAACCACAACTCAGTTCTGCTGCGTCTTCCTGCCACGTGAGAAGTATGTGTCCCATTAGGATTCAAAGTCAGGCGTTTCAACAGCCGAGTCTTTAATGCCTATTCACCTACTTCAGTTGTTTTACAAATAGAAAAAAATCTCTAAGCAAAAGGGCAGAGAGAGGAAGCACTGGGTCGGAACTCAGATCTCTCACCTCTCCCATCTTGTGCCCTTCGTCCTACACCAAGATACTGCTGTAAAAATGAACCATTTTTCATCTCTTAGAGACAGTGTAGGACACTGATGAAAAGTATGAACTCTGAAATCCCAATTACCTAGGATTCTTCTCTACTCAATCACTTCCCAGATATACAATACTGGGCAAGTTGCTTCATATCTCTAAGACTGTGTCCTTATATGTAAAACAAGGATAACAGGCATACCTACTTCACAAGTTAAATTGTATGTGGAGTAAATGAAATAAGGCATACAAAGTTCAGACCAAAAAAATAAAGAGCACAATGAATATTAACTATTATTCTTAATAATCTCTGACTTACGATTGAAAATGGATTTTGCAAAAATCTTAAACATATGGATGTTTCTTCTTCAGTAGTCTCTGAACTCTTAGAATGCAAAGACCATGTCTTATTCATCTTTGAAACTAGTTTGGGAGAGGAATTTATTATATTCCGAGAGCCTGATACATCCAGGCTTCCAGTGAGAGGTTGCATATGGGAGCTTGCCATGGCTTCTAACACATGACTCCCCACAAAGACCAACTGTAGGCACCTTACCTGTGAGGCAAAACAAAAGCAGCAGCAGGAATGAACTCCTCAGATCCCACTCTTAGATTTGCATGAAGGACTTACAGGACAAGGGGACAGTAGGTGGTAGAGACAGAAGCCAAAAGATACACAGAAAATAGGAAAGAGAAGCTATAAGGGGAAGGAAAATAGGGAGGAGTCATCAGGAACCATAGGAAAAGCAAACACAGTCAGCAGATTCCCCGTCAGTGTGGAGGAGTCCTTCTTTATCAGAAGGAATTACATTCAGCTGTTTGTAACTGAGCCCTAGTGATGATGGTGTGAAAGGAAAATATATCTCGGGAACCCGAAATCACTAAACCAAAGGGAAAAGTCAATCTGGGAATTGTCTCATGCAAACCTGCTTCCCATTTTGTTCCTAAATAAGATAGCTACAATTTAAATAATAATAATGATAATAAATCTACGTACTTCCCTCACAATTTTCCCACTGGGAAATTCCTTGTGGACCCCAAGATGTTTATCCTAAAACAGTTCTGTAGAATTTCACCCCCACAACGTAAATTGATAGCTATCTTCACAGGTACGGGACTGCATATCTGATTGCTTCTTCTGCCCTATGTTTATTTTATCTTATGTGAAAATGTAGATTCATTCAGCTAGATGACTGCATAAGTAACGATTCCTCTGCCCCTACTCACAGGTGAATGGCTGATTAAAGACTCAAAAGAAGGCAGACTCATGCCTCTTATCTACCCACACCTTTTTAAACTTTCTTCCTCTTTCCCCTTTAAATATTGAAGACCTCAAAATCATCTTTGGAGAAAGCCACAGACCTGTCTCCTGGGCACGTCTTTAACCTTGGAAAAACAAACTTTTGAACTGACTAAGACCTGTGTCAGATACTTTCTGGTTTACAATGGCTTATGCACATAAAGGGTTCTTCTCTCCTATAAAACACGAACGAGCAGAGGATAAGCGATCCAGGGCTGGTATGGCAGATCCTCAAAGAGAACTAGCATCCAGCTCCTTTGATTTCTCTGCCCTAACCTTCTTTGAACATGGCTGCCAACCTCAAGGTTATAGCAGGCTAAAAGAAGTCCAAATTCCGAGAAGAAAGAAGGTGAAAGAAGAAAAAAGAAGAAGAAACTCTTCCCTGTAGTTTCAGTTCCCTTTAGAGAGATTTTCTGAAGGCTCACCCATGGTTGGCCACCTGCATCTCCACGGCCACACCTAGATGCAAACTAGGCTGGGAAATGTAGCCTTTTACCTGGGCACATCGCCAGTCCAAATAAAACCAGGGCTCTGTTACTAAAGAAGGGAAGAATGGATATTGAAGAGGCAACTAGCAGTTTCTGGTATTCTCCCTTGGTCAAACTGCCAAGGGAACAACAAAGAAATGAGACTGCCAGATCTGGGTGAAGCTACCTTTTAGTGCTTAGACCATGTTGTAGTATTTGAAAGACCTGCTAAGAGCTGAGATTCTCATATTCCTGATTTCCTTCTCTCTCTTTGAATTAACCCTTATTTTTTTAAAAAATAACTAAAGTGGGCCTCTGGTTTGGTTTTGTGTTTTGAGACAGGGTGTCACTGTGTTGCCCAGGCTGGAGTGCAGTGGCCTAATCGTGGCTCACTGCAGTCTCAACCTCCTGGGCTCAAGCAGTCCTCCCACCTCAGCCTCCCAAGTAGCTGGGACCAGAGATGCATGACACCACATCTGGCTAATTTTTTTTTTTTTTTTTTTTTTTTTGTAGAGACAGAGTATTGCTTATGTTGTCAGGACTAGTGGATTTTTTTTTTTTTTTTTTTTTTACTTCAAAAAAAGCCCTAAATAACAGATAGGCCCAGTTACAGGCATGCATCTGGCACATAGGAAGGTTTTCAATCAATGTTCATTTAAGTGAACTGAATTTCATGAACAGTCACACAGCCCTATAACTTACTCACCTACCCTCTGCCTGCCTTGAGTCTTTAGATTCATTATCTCAGAAGAAGGTGCTGGGTTTTTGGTGGTTTTGTTTTCACTGGGACTTTGCAGCTGTTTTCTGCAATATTATCATTAAGAGCAAGTATTTAAGTGCTTTCTGGCTAGTGGGTCACACTGGGTTCCTAATTGCTTTAATGTGTGTGCTAAGGAATAAAACTCTCCTTTGTTGATTTCATAGGCACTGTTACCAACCTTGAGTTTTATAGCAAACTGGGAAACTGGGGCTAAACCCACTACTTTCCTACAGGAAACTCTTGAATCTACAAATTTTATTTCAAATCTCTGATCACAGCAAAACATGGAGAGAGGAAGAGTAAAAGAGAAGAGAGTCGCATCCAAACAATCCATCCCCAGAACGACAGGAAATAACTGTGGACTGTCTCCAAGCCGGAGACTAAGGAAGCTGGGAAGCAGAAGGGCTGCCTGAGAATTCACAAAGTACATGGAGAGAAAAATGATTAATGTAATCTATAGTAGCCTTCCAGATGATAAATTTTTGAAGATCGTGCCTTAGTTGACACTGCCTCTCAGAGGTCACCATTGCTCAGCTCGCAGTAAGTGACTAATACATGCTTGTTGAATTAAATAAAAACAGTAATTCAAATTTAAAGAATCAGATTTACAGATTTACCTAACAACTTCAAATAGAATTGCAGTTCAACTTCACTACTTTTGAATAGAATCAGACTTTATCTAAATTAATAATCTCAATTAAATCTATTTTGGGTTTTTTAGCCATATGAAATATTATTTTAAATCAAAATTGACTAGCTATTAAGATGGCTAAACTGGAGAAGCCATTTTCCAGATTTACTATTTATCATCATCTAGACCAGGGTCCCCATCCCCCAGGCTATGGACCAGTACCAGTCTGCGGGCCGCATAGCAGGAGGTGAGCAGCAGGCGAGCAAACATTACTGCCTGAGCTCCACCTCCAGTCAGATCAGGAGTGGCACGAGATTCTTATAGGAGCCTGAACCCTATTGTGAACTGCACATGCAAGGGATCTAGGTTGCATGCTCCTAACCAGAATCTAATGCCTGATGATCTGAGGTGGGACAGTTTCATCCTGAATTCCTCTCCACTCCCCACCTGTCCATCGAAATATTATCTTCCATGAAACCGGTTCCTGGTGCCAGAAAGGGTTGGGACTGCTGATATAGACAATAAATCCCAAGAATTAATATACAAGTTTAATTTTAGAGTTGACCCTTGAACAACATGGGTTTAAACTGCTAAGGTTAGAGGATTGTCTTTCATCGCTGCCACCCTCAAGCAGCCAGACCAGTCCCTCCTCTTCCTCCTCCTCCTAAGCCTACTCAATGTGAAGGTAACTAGGATGAAGACCCTTATGATAATCCACTTCCATCTAATGAACAGTAATCTCTTCCTTATGATTTGCTTAATAACATTTTCTTGTCTCTGGCATACTTGATTGTAAAAATACAGTATATAATACATATGAGATACAGATTATGTGTTAATTGATGGTTTATGTTATTGGTAAAGTTTCCAGTCATTAATAGGCTATCAGTAGTTCAATTTTGGGTGAATCAAAAGCTGTAAGAGAACCAGGTGACATAGCTTGCAGCACCTGTAATCCCAGCACT
This sequence comes from Theropithecus gelada, assembly GCF_003255815.1. Lineage (NCBI taxonomy): Eukaryota > Metazoa > Chordata > Mammalia > Primates > Cercopithecidae > Theropithecus > Theropithecus gelada. Next base: position 80,803,430 of record NC_037683.1, read on the forward strand.
TTAGGACGCCAAGGCAGGAGGATAACTTGAGGGCAGGAGTTTAAAGCCAGCTTGGGCAACATAGTAAAACCCTGTCTCTACAAAAAATTTTAAGAATAGCTGGGCATTCAAAAGCTAGCAGAAGACAAGAAATAACTAAGATCAGAGCAGAACTGAAGGAGATAGAGACACAAAAAACTCTTCAAAAAAATCAGTGAACTCAGGAGCTGTTTTTTTTTTAAAGATTAACAAAATAGACCATGAGCCAGACTAATAAAAAGAAAAGAGATAGCAGGTATGGTGGCTCATGTCTGTAATCCCAGCACTTTGGGAAACCAAGGCAGGTGAATCACGAGGTCAAGAGATCAAGACCATCCTGGCCAACATGCCAAAACCCTGCCTCTACTACAAATACAAAAAGTAGCTGGGCATGATGGCATACACCTCTAGTCCCAGTTACTCGGGAGGCTGAGGCAAGAGAATCACCTGAACCCAGGTGGCAGAGGTTGCAGTGAGCCGAGATCATGCCACTGCACTCCAGCCTGGCAACAGACAGACGATCTATCGAAGAAGAAGAAGAAGAAGAAGCAGAAGCAGAAGCAGAAGCAGAAGCAGAAGCAGAAGCAGAAGCAGAAGCAGAAGCAGAAGAAGAAGAAGAAGAAGAAGAAGAAGAAGAAGAAGAAGAAGAAGAAGAAGAAGAANGCAGAAGAAGAAGAAGAAGAAGAAGAAGAAGAAGAAGAAGAAGAAGAAGAAGAAGAAAGAAGGAGGAGGAGGAGGAGGAGGAGGAGGAGGAGGAGGAGGAGGAGGAGGATTAAATGCACAATAAAAAATGATAAAGGGGATATCACCACTGATCCCACAGAAATACAAACTACCATCAGAGGATACTATAAACACCTCTATGCAAATAAACCAGAAAATCTAGAAGAAATTGATAAATTCCTGGACACATACACCCTCCCAAGACTAAACCAAGAAGAAGTCGAATCCCTTAATAGACTAATAACAAGTTCTGAAATTGAGGCAGTAATTAATAGCCTACCAACCAAAAAAATGTCCAGGACCAGACGGATTCATAGCCGAATTCTACCAGAGGTACAAAGAGGAGCTGGTACCATTCCTTCTGAAACTATTCCAAACAACAAAAAAAGAGGGACTCCTCCTTAACTCATTTTATGAGACCAGCATCATCCTGATACCAAAATCTGGCAGAGACACAATAAAAAAAGAAAATTTCAGGCCAATATCCCTGATGAACATCGATGTAAAAATCCTCAATAAAATACTGGCAAACCAAATCCAGCGGCACATCAAAAAGCTTATCCACCACAGTCAACTCGGCTTCATCCCTGGGATGCAAGGCTGGTTCAACATATGCAAACCAATAAACGTAATCCATCACATAAACAGAACAAATGACAAAAACCACATGATTATCTCAATAGATGTAGAAAAAGCCTTCAGTAAAATTCAATAACGCTTCATGCTAAAAACTCTCAATAAACTGGGTATCGTTGAAATGTATCTCAAAATAATAAGAGCCATTTATGACAAACCCACAGCCAATATCATACCGCATGGGCAAAAGCTGGACTCATTCCCTTTGAAAACCAGCACAAGACAAGGATGCCCTCTCTCACCACTCCTATTCAATACTACGGTATTGGAAGTTCTGGTAAGGGCAATTAGGTGAGAGAAAGAAATGAAAGATATTCAAATAGGAAGAGAGAAAGTCAAATTGTCTCTGTTTGCAGATGGCATGATTGTATATTTAGAAAATCTCATCGTCTCAACTCAAAATCTCCTTAAGCTGATAAGCAACTTCAGCAAAGTCTCAGGATACAAAATCTGTGTGCAAAAATCAAAAGCCTTCCTATACACCAATAATAGACAAACAGAGAGCCAAATCATGAGTGAATTCCCATTCCCAATAGCTACAAAGAGAATAAAATACCTAGGAATACAACTTACAAGGGATGTGAAGGACCTCTTCAAGGAGAACTACAAACCACTGCTCAACAAAATAAAAGAGGACACAAACAAATGGAAGAACATTCCATCCTCATGGATAGGAAGAATCAATATTGTGAAAATGGCCATACTGCCCAAAGTAATTTATAGATTCAAGGCTATTCCCATCAAGCTACCATTGACTTTCTTCACAGAATTAGAAAAAACTATAAATTTCATATGGAACCAAAAAAGAGCCCATATAGCCAAGATAATCCTAAGCAAGAAGAACAAAGCTGGAGGCATCATGCTACCTGACTTCAAACTATACTACAAGGCTACAGTAACCAAAACAGCATGGTACTGGTACCAAAACAGATATATAGACCAATGGAACAGAATAGAGGCCTCAGAAATAATACCACACATCTACAACCATCTGATCTTTGACAAACCTGACAAAAACAAACAATGGGGAAAAAATTCCCTATTTAATAAATGGTGCTGGCAAAACTGGCTAGCCATATAAAGAAAACTGAAACTGGACCCCTTCCTTACACCATATACAAAAATTTACTCAAGATGGATTAAAGACTTAAATGTTAGACCTAAAACCATAAAAAAACCTAGAAGAAAACCTAGGCAATACCATTCAGGACACAGGCATGGGCAAAGAGTTCATGACTAAAACACCAAAACCAATGGCAACAAAAGCCAAAATTGACAAATGCGATCTCATTAAACTAAAGAGCATCTGCACAGCCAAAGAATCTATCATCAGAGTGAACAGGCAACCTACAGAATGGGACAAAATGTTTACAATCTATCCATCCGACAAATGGATAATATCCAGAATCTACAAGGAACTTAACAAATTTACAAGAAAAAACCAACCCCATCAGAAAGTGGGCAAAGGATAGGAACAAACACGTCTCAAAAGAAGACATTTATGCAGCCAACAAACATATGAAAAAAAGCTTATCATCACTGGTCATTAGATAAATGCAAATCAAAACTACAATGAAATATCATCTCATGCCAGTTAGAATGGCGATCATTAAAAAGTCAGGAAGCAACAGATGTTGGAGAGGATGTGGAGACATAGGAACGCTTTTACACTGTTGGTGGGAGTGTAAATCAGTTCAACTATTGTGAAAGACATTGTGGTGATTCCTCAAGGATCTAGAACTAGAAATACCATTTGACCCAGCAATAAATCCCATTACTGGGTATATACCCAAAGGATTATAAATCATTCTACTATAAAGGCAATGCACACATATGTTTATTGCAGCACTATTCACAATAGCAAAGACTTGGAACTCACGCAAATGCCCATCAATGATAGATTGGATAAAGAAAATACGGCACATATACACCATGGAATACTATGCAGCCATAAAAAAGGATGAATTCATGTTTTTTGCAGTGACATGGATGAAGCTGGAAACCATCATTCTCAGCAAACTAACACAGGAACAGAAAAGCAAACAATTCATGTTCTCACTCATAAGTGGGAGTTAAACAATGCAAACACATGGACACAAGAGGGGAACATCATATGCCAGGACCTACTGGGGGTGGGGGGTAGGGGAGGGATAGCATTAGGAGAAATACCTAATGTAGACAATGGGTTGATGGGTGCAGCAAACCACCATGGTACACATATACCTACGTAACGAACCTGTGCATTCTGCACATGTATCCCAGAACTTAAAGTATAATTTAAAAATAAAATACAAATACAAATAAAGAAATAGCTGGATGTGGTGGTGCACACCTGTAGTCGTAGCTACTCTTGAGCCCAGGAGTCAGAGGTTAGAGTGAGCTTTCATCACACCACTGTACTCCAGCCTGGGCAACTGAATGAGACCCTGTCTATTAAAAAAAAATCATGCTGGCCAGGCATGGTGGCTCACACTTATAATTTCAGCACTCTGGGAGGCCAAGGCGGGCGGATCACCTGCATTCAGGAGTTCGAGACCTGCCTGACCAACATGGAGAAACCCCATCTCTACTAAAAATAAAAAATTAGCCAGGCATGGTGGCACATGCCTATAATCCCAGCTACTAGGGAGGCTGAGGCAGGAGAACTGCTTGAACCTGGGAGGCAGATGTTGCGGTGAGCTGAGATCACGCATTGCACTCCAGCCTGGGCAACAAGAGCAAAACTCCATCTCAAAAAAAAAAAAAAAAAATTCATGCTGTAAATCTTAAATAGATAAAAGTGTTTAAGTAAAAGTTAAAATTGCAAAGAACTAATTGGTGATATGATTTTCTAGATAATTTGGCTAGGAGGAAAAAAAACTTCATCTGATCCTTCTCACAGGTAATTTTTCACAAAATCAAGAATTATCAGAGTTGAGGAAGATTCTCCTCATTCAGCAAACATCTCTTGACACCAAATGTACGCTAGGACCTAGCGGATGAAGATAAATGAAGCAGTCTCTGCTTGCTAATTCATTCTCATGCCCCTTGCAAGGTTTCTTTCTTTGTTTCACATGAAGATCTCCAAATGCATTCTTTCACAAGGCCGACCAGTCCACGTATGAACAAGCCAAACTGAAAGATGATCTTCCTTTTATTGTGCTATATTTGATCCCCTCTAGCATCCTCTTAGCACTGACTGTTTCTTCTAGAGACTACCAAGGGACCTTAATTCCCTCTCCAAAATGACAATATTTCAAATATATAAAAACACAAATCAAGTCCTTTCCCTTAAGTTACCTGTTTTCCAGGTCACATCCCCAAGGCCCTCAACTGTCTATAGGTAGGCAAAATTGTCAGTCCTTTCACCATCCTCGTGGCCACGTCTCTCAGTGTCTCCACTAAAAATGCAGTGCTCAGAGCTGGGCACAAGTTACTAGATTTCATCTGTCAGGAGAAAGGGGAGGAAATGCACTGTAGTTAGCATTTCTCTTCATCTGGAGGCTCTGTTAATGGAATCCAGGTTAGTATCAGCAACTTCTTACAGCCATGGTTCCTTATGGTTCCTTTTAAGCTATGTGGCCTTCTATGACTGCCAGATCATTTTCACATAAACTAACATCAAGTTAACTCTCCCTCAACATAAAGTTTCATAATTGGATGACAGTTGGTTTTAAAATCCAAATATTAGATTTGACCTTTGAGCTATAGTCCTAGTCTCACCCAACTCTACCACCAACAATAGTGGCCAGACCTCCCAACTTAATGTCATGTATAGATTGGATAAGTACACTTTTTACGCCTTCATTTGCCAGCCAGGCTATCACCCAAAACAAGAGGTCTCATTGGCCATGAGACTAAAGACTTTCCTTGAAATCGACATTGATTTATTACTCTGTCTGGTGAAGATAGTTCAAGCAGCTACAAATTTCCCTGACTTCACTGTTATCCATCCTAAAATTCCCTGTCATGAAAGGCTTTCTTGAATTCCTTGACAAATTGAGACATAACTTGTATGTGGCCTTCCCCTAATACCTCTATAGTAACGTTATTGAAAGAGGAAACAATATCAGTTTGGCCTCACAGTTTCACATCTCAGATACCTTCTTTTGATAACTTTTTATGATGACATTCCATGAAAATAATTTGGTGGTGATGGATAGAAGCAGAACACTCCCCTTAGGCCATGCTACTTAATGACATCAAATGATGTACTCATCAGAAAACCAATTCTTCACTGCTTGCCAGCATGCTGTACCAAATGTCTCAGTTCCATCTCGGGTAAATGAAGCTATTTCTCCAGTTTTATTTTTTATTCTAAAACAAAAATGTACATAGTCTTTAGTCTAGTAAGCACATATGAAGTAATAACACCATTTCCTGCCTTCCAGCTTATATCTTTATCAAGGACTTAAATTTGCAGTCATCAAATCCAAGTGTATATGGTCTTTGGATTGATCTCAATTCAAAACAAAAAAAATAATAACAAAATTATGCTAATGAAAAGATGCAGGGAGAATAACTTACCTGATTGATGAGTTTGGGACAGGAAAAGGAGCATGGGTTGCTCCTCCCGTTCTTCTTGCCTTCCTTTCAAGAGCTAACTTGCATGCAGAGAATACAGACACTCAATCGCTACCCAAATGCAGGGGAGGTGTGCTGGGCCACTGCTGACTGTTTCTAGGTAGGTAGTCTGTATCATCCTGGAGTTTAGTATTATGAAGTCCCTAGATCCTGGATATAAATCATATTCTCCAGTGTAATCATAATCAGTTATAAAGGTAGGTAAGAAGATTCTAACCTCCAAGTGCCAACTCCTTTCTCTTATTTCTTGATTGGCTCAGAACTCCAGGCATGGAGCAGAGGTGCTGGTTTGGGAACTCATCAAACATCTATAACAATACACTTGAATGAAGAGTTCCCCCACTAAAGATGCCTGATAGAGGAATCCCATGACAGGGCAAAAATGGTTCCTCTCCAGCAACCCTGCTCCACTCAGTCATGTGCAGGAAACAACCCAGAGAAAATGTGACCTTAGTGTTTCTCTTTCACACTCCTTATCTCAATGGTCTCACAACCCCTTGAGACTGGTGTGTGCATGTGTACAGCTTACTGAAGGTAGAATGAATACGCAAATGTAATAGAGATAGATGTAATCATACAAGTAAAATTATACTTATGTAATGTATAACATATATTACATATCAGCATTACATGCACTTAACATTTATATACAAAAGTTTAATGCTGTATTATGCCTATCAAGTCATGTTATATATTGGAAAGAATCCCCAAATTTGTAAACATATCCACAGTGATATAGATTCAACTCTTCATATGGCCGTTTATCAAATTTCTATAGAATTTATGTGAGGAATATAAAAAATAATAAATGTCAATGTGCTCTGAAAATTGCCAGGCTGTAAACATATGTTGTTATTTCACATTTACCATTACAACAAATGCCAGCCTATTTCTAGGTGTGCAGTTGTCCAGCGTGCCCTAAATGTATTTAGACATCACAAGTTACAAACTAAAAGAACTAAAGGGGTAGAATGTGATAAAGCTTTGTATAATTATTAAAATAAATCTAAGAGGATGCCACAGGACCAAGTTTATATAATGCAAGGTCCAGCCATTTCATGAACTATCAGCCGTACAAACTGGACCCTACCCATGGAAATAAGCCCAAGTTTATAGACCTAGAATAGGAATATTAAAATTAATCCAAAATTAATGAAATCAGGTGAGCCAGTAAGAATTCTAGTCCCAGTTGAAAACTCAGCCTCGACACTAAGTCTTATCTATTATTCTACAAGGAAGCATGGATTCTCCTTATTTCTTCATCCTGACCTTCAGCCATTTTCTCACAGTTTAGCACTTGCGAGGCTTTGCAGAAGGAATTCCAGAAAGTTTCTTAATACAACTTACAGTCTTTAATTACACAATTGGAATTAAGCTTTTAAGTGAAGAGCTCATTTAAACTTATATTTAAATGTACACAACTGATACCGGAGCCTTTCTGGGCAATAGCAGTGTTGAGTGGAAATGGTCCACACACTTCAGGAGAGGGGATAGTGTGGGAGCAATGTATACCTAAGATAACTTAGTTCCTAAGGACATGAAGCAGGTGAAACTAGGAAGTGAGAACAGGGTGAAGAGAAGGGGGCATATATACCAAAAAGAGCTGAAAGCAGGGTTTCAAAGAAATATTTGGACATCCTTGTTCATGGCAGTATTATTTAAAATATCTGAAAGCTGGATTCAACCCAAGTGTCTATCGACAGATGACTAGATAAACAAAAATGTATGTGTGTGTGTATGCACTGTATGTGTATGTATGTATATGTGTATATACACATATAAACACATTTGTATGTGTGTATATATGTCTACATATACACCATTTACACTCATATATACAGTATTCCACTGTGTTTGTACATATGTGTGTCTGTGTGTAAATATATATATAATATATACAGTGTGTGTATATATATATAACATATATATACAGTGTGTGTATATAACCTACCTAATTGATGAGTTTGGGATAGGAAAAGTACCTTACATAAGGAAAATACCTAATATAAGTGAAATAAGCCAACTGGATTCACTTAATGGGATTAAAATGATAGAGAGAGAGAGGACAGAAAAGAAATCCCCATATGTTCATTGAATACAAAAGAGAAACATCTTAACAACTATTAGTATTCAAAATACAAAAATGGAGCAAGTAAGAGATAAAATTCATGTTTAGATTAAGAAGGCCTCTCACTGAGATTTTTTTATGTCATTTTATTCTAATAGGTTTCCCCTTATGACCTTTGAAGCAGCTTAAACACACACACACACATACACATACACACAAAAGCACAGTGGAATACTATTCAGTCTTAAGCAGGAAAAAAATTCTGATACATGCTAGAACATGATGAACCTTGAGCACATTATGCTAAGTGAAAAAAGCCAGTCACAAAAAGACATATACTGTCTGATTTTACTTGTATGAGGTACTGAAAAAAGACAATACTGTATGATTGCCCTTTATGAGGCACTTAGAGTAGTCAAATTCACAGAAGCAGAAAGTAGAATGGTGGTTGCCAAGAGCTGGGAGGGGAGAGAGTTATTGAGGATATAGAGTTTCAGTTTTGCATGTTGAAAAGGGTTATGTGGATGGATGGTGGTAATGATTGCACAACAATGTGAATGTACTTAATGCCACTGAATTGTACGCATAAAAATAGTTAAGATGGCAAATTTTATGTTTTCCCACAATTAAAAATAAAAGATGCATATTATATTTTTAACCAAATTAAAACAACTTCTAGGTTTGTGAGAAAAAAAAGAGACGGTGGGGAGCACGTACTGTCTGCTGTATAACTTGCCTAGGTCTTGGCCTAGGCTTAGTAAAAAGGAAAATGGCGGCCGGGCGTGGTGGCTCACGCCAGTAATCCCAGCACTTTGGGAGGCTGAGGCAGGTGGATTACTTGAGGTCAGGAGTTTGAGACCAGCCTGACCAAAATGGTGAAACCCCGTCAGTACTAAAAATACAAAAATTAGCCGGGCGTGGTGGTGGGCACCTGTAATCCCAGCTACTCCAGAGGCGGAGTCAGGAGAATCGCTTGAATCCAGGAGGCGGAGGTCGCAGTGAGCTGAGATCACCTCACTGCACTCCAGCCTGGGCAACAGAGCAATACTCCGTCAAAAAAAAAAAAGAAAAAGAAAAAGAAAGAAAGAAAAGAAAGAGAGAAAGGGAGAAAGAAAAGAAAGAAAAAAAATTTAACTATTTCTGTATTTTAACTTATTCATGCTAGTAATATTATGATTATTGCATTACAACTCAAAATCCACAGCAGATAATATTAAATGTGCATTGAAATACCAGAAATGCTGTAAGCATTTGTTACTCAAAGTGTGGCCTGAAGCCCAGCAGCATCAGGATTCTCAGGTGGTTCAGTTGTCCATTAGTTTGAGAAGCACTGTTGTAAACTTTCAAGAACTGCAAATTCAGCTAACAATCACGCTTGATCGGTTGAGATGGAAGGACAACATGTCATTACAGCTGTATTATTGTATTGTGAGTTAAATTGAAAAAAATGTCCATGTTTTACTATTCTTTACATTCTCAAAAAGTATTAAAACTGTATCCATTTATTGCCTTCAATATAGAAAATGCTTAAATTGAACCACAATTTTTATTTAATGTCAATGACAGTATTTTCTGAAGATTCTATATGACACTTTCATGGAAGTGAAATGATTTTCAAAAGCAAAGAGCCAAGCACAGAGCTCTTAATAAGTGACTGATGGTAGATTTGGTAGCTTTAAAATTCAAAGAACTCATTATTACAGCAGAACTAAGCATAGTATAATAATAAGTTTGCCAGGGGAAGTACTGACCCTCATAAATGTTCAAGAACAATAAAATTCTGGTCACTGGTAATGTGAGAAAAACCACTAATACCCACAGCCAACTGGATTCACTTAATGGGATTAAAATGACACAGAGTGAGAGGACCGAAAAGAAGTGCCCATGTGTTCACTGAACACAAAAGAGAAACAACTGAACAAATATATGTATTCAAAACACAAAAGTGTTAGCAAGAGATAAAATTCATGTTTAGATTAAGAAGGCCTCTCACTGAGATTTTTTATGTGCTTTTATTCTAATACGTTCCCCCTCATTACCTTTGAAGCAGTTTAATTCAATGCTAAGGATACATTTAACACTTGAAACAAAAAAAATAAATTTCCAATAGAAAGACAAAAATTAGTGATTATAGACAAAGTAGAGATGACTGAGAGGGAAAACTGGAGTTAGATTCTGTCTCTGACATCAGGGCATACTTGGCTGGAAAACATTTTTTCCACTTAAGGATAATCTTTAAAAGTTATTGGAATCTCTGCCTGCTTTCATATCCTTTGCCTCTGGCAAACGTCCATTCACTCTGACTTTTGCAATAGTAAAAATAACTAAATTTGACTCAGTAAAAACAAGTATTATTTTACAAGTACAAACCGAAAGTCAACCCAAGGTTTGGCTTGTTGTTTTTTGAAATTGATGCTAATTTTAAGCAACGATTCAGAGAATCCCTGGAGGTTTATATGAGCTCATTAGTAGCAAAAGCATTTTTAAGTAATGCAAAGTGTTTTCAAGAGCCAGAAAGAAGCTCTTTACACTGCTGAATCACTTGGCACCTTCACATACCCACCTCATGTTCTTGTTACCCAGAAGACAGCAGCAGAGTTTGAAGTAAAACCTCCCTCTGTGGCGGTATTAAAAGCAAGATATGTGACTCTTGATTTTTTGTATTGGAATGACTATGACATCTTAAAACTTAACTTGGGGTCTACGGGTGAGGTCTTCAGAGATGAACTTAGTACTCTCATAAAGGTCTTACTTTTATTTTATCAATTATATGGAACAACAGCTAACATTTTACTGAGCAGAACAAGAGATTAACAAGAACTTAAAATGGGAGAAAGGACAGGTGAGGTGGCTCATGCTTGTAATCCCAGCACTTTGGAAGGCCAAGGAGTGAGGATCATTTGAGCCCAGGTGTTCAAGACAAGCCTGAGAAGCATAGGGAGACCCTGTTTCTACCAAAAATTTTAAAAACTTACCCCTCCACATATTCCAAAAATAGTAATAAATTTAAAAATTGGCCAGGCATGGTGGTGCATGCCTCTAATCCAAGCTACTCAAGAGGCTGAGGTGGAGCCTGGGAGGTGGGGACCCTTGAGTAGCTAGGACTACATGCATGCACTTGAGCCTGGGAGGTAGAGTGAGCCATGATCACACCACTGCACTCCAGCCTGGCCAACAGAGTGAGGCCTTGTTTCAAAAAAAAAGGGGGGGTGTGGGGGAAGAAAAGGTATAAGAATTAAGAAGCCACCCTCATGCTGTGATAAATATCTGCAAGCTTTAGCAACTGTCAGCTGGAGCAATTTGAATAGTAAATGTTTTGTGTCAGAAGAGAGCTACACTGAAGGCTTTTGACAGTGGTGCAAATGTGGGAGGCATAAAGCTGATACTTGGGGACATAATGAGAGTTGTGACTGGGCCTGCATCCAAATGCCTGCTGTCACCAGTGGTTCAGAAACAGTGGACTCACCACTCAAGAGCTGCGAGGAGGTTTGGGCCCCATCATGGGAAGTACTGACCACATCATACAAGGAAACCTGATTTGTGGCTCCTAGCAACCTAAAATCATAGACTGTTCAAAGAAACTAGAAATGTTTCTAGAAAGGAAGCTTGGGGCCCCACATAAACATCCTCACCAGGGAAAGAAACTGGGACCCAGGGAGTCAGAAGAAATCTATTCCAAGAACCCAAATCATCATGTAAAAGAGACATTACGCTTGATTTCCCTTCAAATTAATTCAGCTTTGTCCAGTCACGTGAAATGAAGATACTGTAAACATGCAAATGGCCCTATGTGCTCCTTAAAGTTATTTTTGTCTCAAACAGTCTTGAATAATTAAATTTATGTGCCCTCCAAAATGCAAAACTAAAGTATTATAAAGGTTTTCCTGTGGCCCCCAGTGACCATTAAGAGTACTTCAAAATATACAGAATCATAGAAAAATAGCTGCTTCATCTAGACAGAGACAACTATTTGCTTCAGCAAATACTGGGTCTTTTAGAAGACGGTGTCAATTTTATTGCTTTTTGAAATGCTGTGTAAAGCATGGTACTTAACAATTTGCACATTGGGCAATTTCCATCTGTAAGTTTAAATATATGTGATAAGAAAAAGTACATGCATATTATGGATATATAAAACTTTTCAAAATCATCATCTTTACATTAGAAATTTCTTCACACAAACAACCTGAAAAAAAAGTAGCAAGTGGCAAGAACACCCTAAGACTGCAGAAAATACAGCTTTCTGTTTAAGCAGCCTTTCACTGAGAGACACGAGTGATGGCAGATGAAGGCCTCTTAAGAATAGACTCAACAGAAAATGACAGTGGTTCATTCACCGAGAGTTTTGTTCCAACTTGTTTGGCTACAAAAAGGTCTTTTGCGCACCTATCTATTGTAAATGTGTACTTCTGGTTCTCCTTAACTAAACACTCTCTGTGTTTCTTAGGGGTCTCTTCAAAGGCCTCTTTGACAAATGGTGTTTTCAACTCAGGACCCGATTTGTCATTAAGCGTTTGCTGGAATAATGAGTGGAATGGATTATGTCTAAGTGGCAGAGGGTGCCTGGTGTTTTCTTTGCTGATCTTCGTTAAGACATGCCCTTGAGCTGCCAGGGAGTCCATGTCAACAACAGGAGAGAAATTCCGTCGGGGTGGGGAGAATGCGGACCTCTCTGGGACAGCCTGATGACCCTGAAGGTCACTTCTCGTGGTCTGGATCTCAGGAGTGTGAGGCGGCACCAGGGAGCCTTCCAATTTCGATGGCATCATGTCATGCTCTGCACTGAGCCCATCCTGGACTCGTGCTCCCTTCAAGTCCCAGCTGGCCCCAGGCTTCAGGGCTTGAACTGAGGTGGTGGCATTTAGCAGGCATTGCTGGTAGAGGAGGGTGTCGCTAATGGGGCCACACTTGGGCCAAACTAAAAATCTTGAGGACACAGGATACTGTCTATAAGTCGTGGCCACGCTGACATTAGAAGAAATTAGTTCCATATTCCCAGACCCTGAATACTGCATGGTTAAATCAAGGCAGGTGGGCAAAAAATTACAGAAGTCCTTGCTCTGTGGTTCCACTGGGCTGGGGCTGTAGGCACTTTTGTAGGAGTTATAGTCAGGTCCAGGCACTATGCGGTTGGGCAGAAACAGAGCAGCAGCTTGAGAAGTTTCCAACATCTCCCTTTCTTTATATTCTCTCTCCAGCATAATGTTCTCCAACTCTTTATCAGCAAAGGCTCTTCTTTTCCTCATCCTGTCACTAACTGGGGGAGGTAGAGGGAAGGTCCCTCCTACATAAGTCTCCGCTGGAATGGGGCGATAGCCTAAAAGAAGCAAAGATTGCACATGAAAGAGATTAACATCTACAGAAGAAAAATCTGGACACCCAGAAGGTAACAGCAACACTGCAAATCAGCAGAACAGTTATTTTCAGTTCTATCTCACTAATATTTTTATACAGATGCAAAAGTACGGGTTAGGTTTAAAATAGTTTCCTGGGAGGGTGAAAGATATCCATATTGCAACTTGTTGTTGTTGCTGTTGTTGTTGTTATGGATTTGTTTGCTTGCTTGCTTCAACAGGCATACTTTATTGATTAAAAATTTTAATATTCTTCCCAGGCCCCCTATGCATTAAGAGACAAGGCTATTCATCTTGTATCAATCAATGTTTTATTATTATCCATGTTATCTTTTTTCATTATTAAAAAATATATCTATACCTAGAGCTGATGTCACTTTTATTTTCTAAAGATGGTTCATTATGTACACACTGTAATAGCTGTAGAATAATCCAAGGAGAACTAGGAAAAAAGAGAAAGAAAGAAAGAAAGTTAAAGGAGATTCGTGAGTAGAAAAAGAAAAAAAAAGGCTTAAGAAAATAGAGAAGCATAGAAAATTGAAAAGAGCTGTTAACTAGTCAAACACACTCTACAGTGAACAATTTAACCAGGCCCCTTCCCCTGACTACCAGTACAAAAAAAAACAAAGCAAAATAAAACAAAACCCAAAAACGTTGGGGAGTATTCCCTGCTCTATTGAAAATAACTGTTCTAAAACATTTTTCCCAAGCTCTAATCATTTTGTCCGGATACCAAAACGGTTGAACAAGCAATCATTAGAACACAGGCTAAGTCATCACAGGAATAGGAACAAACTCAAAAACAAAGATTAGTGTAACATAAATAGAATTCCTGGGGGCATAAAATACTTGAAGTATTTCATCACCCCCCAGCACTCACCTCTACCAAATTTGTTTGAAGAATCCATTGTTATATTTGTGTTTACATAGTGACAAACCCACCATACTCATTTACAAGTAGAATAAAATTTGAAAATTAATGTTTCCATTTCTATGGTAAGGTTTTGCCAGGAAGTTATTCAGTTGAATTTACTATTCCATTTAGTCCTCAGACTTCGCAAGTTGCTTTGGCACAATCTCAGTTTATCAATTTGGCCCTATTATTATAAATCTGTTTATCCAGTTTGTAACCAAATTCATTTTTAATTCATAAGAAACCACTCTATGGTCAGAAGTATGCAACACATGATAGGACACACACAAACTTCAAAACCTGTCCAGAACCAACAAAATTCAGAAGCTACACAAGAAAAAAGCAGAATCTAAATGTCTACTTAAAAAATTTTGTTTACTTTCAGCCTGAATTTCATGAAGTGGCAGTGATTAAAGCAAATGTTAACTTTCCCTTATTTAAATTTTTTAAAATTTAAAGAAAAACGGTTAAAAATAATCAATATATTATTGAAAAGGTCAATAAATAAATTCCATACCCAAATAGAGATGCTTTTAAAAATCGGTAATATTTTAAGAAAAAATAACGTATCCCCAGGCTTTCATGAAAGTGAGAACATGGAGAGAGAAAGTTAGAGATTTTGCACTGTTCGCATTCAACCTCCACTTCACTTTCTGGATTCAAAACCTTTTTCAGATTCTATAACCTTGATTGTCAACAATGGTAAAATGAAGTTTGGAATAACAGGAATTACCCAAGTAATTAAAAAAAAAAAAAGTACAATGAAAAAGAGTTGAATCTGAGGTTGAACACCCAGACTAAAGGTCTTTATTGGTTGGGCAGATGTTAAACTCCTCATTTGACTTCATCTATTCAGCTCCCACAACTAAGAAAAGTGGAGGTGGTTGTGTTGTTTTGTTTTGCTTTGTTTAGGTTATTTATTTCCTTCCAAGACATCTGCTTCAGGGTCACTTGGCAGTATATCTTTGTACATCCCTCACACGGAGTAAATTTCACATGCACTCCACATTAACCCATTAACCACTAAGCAGACAACCAAATAATAGGAATTCTTAAACTGGTGGTGACAAAAACCTCAGCAGGTATGTGAGATTCATTTTCCCAGGTGGCGGTTTCCTTCCTAGAAGAAAACTTTCTGGCTCCGGGACCATGCTAATCTTCTCCCTATGGGTTCAGTTTTAGTGTATGGGCTCAGAGAACGCCTAAACAAAACCTTTCTAATAAAAAGTATTTCCCTTTAGATAGCACTTTAACTGATTAATAAATACACTTTGTGCCTGATTGATGAGAGTCATTCAACTCGGTTTAAAAGGCTGAAGGATAGTTTTGTTGCTTTACCTTCTAAAATGCTTTTGGCCAGCAAACTGGGGGCTCTGACTTGCCTCTGGTATACAGTTTTGCGCTCGAAATTATTCTGTTTCCCAGAAAGCCCCTTCTTGTCCTGTAAACACAAGAAACATCATCAATAATGCCCTGAAAGAAAACGGGGGCGAGAAGGGGAAGGACGGGATGTCAGTAAGTCTTCTAGAAACTCTCCCCCTTCTAAATGTATTGAATTTTCCCATTCCGTGTGAAAAATAATTACAAACGAATTACTATCAGCACCCAATAATCCTAGGGCAAAGAGCTGGAATCTCCACTGGTGAGCTGGGCCCCCTGCTTTCTCCAGCACAGTCACTCTAAACTTCAGACCTATGGCCAGAAGTGAGGGGACATCCCGGAGGGAAGTGAAAAAGTGAAATCCCTTTCAGGGGGGCGCCCGACCTCAAGAGATGGTTGCAGCCAGGCTGGGTCCTGGGAGCCCACCTGTCGGGTAGAAGGTGCCCAAGGTCTGCTGTTAAGCAGTGAGGCGAGGCGGATTTCTCCCTGCGGCAGGGCGGGCACGATGGAGTGACAGGGTAATGAAGAGATAAGGGTCTCCTGGGTCCAGCAGCGAACTCCGAATTTGCGCTTTACAGACGCCCGCCCTCACCTCCGCAGTCACCGCCAGCTGGTGGGATTCTGAGGCCTCCCACGCCCGCGCCCTATCCAGCATATGCTACAGAGAACGCGTGGGAACGCAGGGCCGGCGATGACCCATACGGGACGCGGGAGGAGGCCAAACCCAGGACTGGGTGCCCTTGGCGTCCAGCGCGCTCTCCCGGGCCCTGGAGAGGCGTTCCAGTGGGGTTGCGACCTTCAGTATGCCTGGCGATCCACTCCCCAGCTCCTCTCCGCCAAAAAGTAAAATTGAAAATCTTCCCTGGTCCTGAGTCTAGGAGGAGGCCCTGTGAAGCCTCGTTTGCTGAGCTCTCCCTGTCCAGGCGCATATGGAAACAAATACAACAACCGAGGTTCAACAGCCTCTCTCAGAAAGAAAACCCTGGCTCTCCTCGCAGCTGGAGTCCTCCGATGGGAAGCAGCAGAGACCCTCCACTGGCTCTTAGGTAGTCTGCAGGGACGGTAGCTTCGGATTGATGACCTTGGGTTGCAGGCATCTAATTTCTCATACACTTTGTGTCTCATCTGTAAAATGAGTGTTCTGGATATCTCAAACGTCCAGGTGACCGCGGAAGCACCGAGTACATGCGTGCTGCGTAGTTCTTTTTCTCCATCATCACTAGTACAGCAGTGACGAGTCTGGAGCTGCACGCCGCGCTGTGGATCAACCACTTTCCCCCCAACCCCTCCCTCAACACCACGAAAATACACTTTTAAATGTAAAAAAATAAAAACAAATTGATTTTCTCACGATGTTCCAAATGGGCCTAATCACTTTCAAGGCCTCTCTACCTGCTTTTTAAGAAAAAACATTTCCCAAGTTCCCCAGAGATGCCTTTCTCCCTCCCGACCCTGCTTGCCAGTGTAGGCAGAAAAGCGTTCTTACCACCCTTCCTAGTGAGAGACAGGCGCCGCAAGGCCCTGGGCGCGGGGGTGTAGATAGCTGCCCCGTTCCCCTCCAACTCTCCCACCTCCATTGTGGCCTGGGATGCCCCAGGGGGGCGCGTCCCGGGCCGGGCGAGTACGCACCTCTGTGGCCTGCTGCCTCCGGAGCGCCACCTGGGCGGCCATGACGCGCTGTCGCTCCACCACCAGCAGGCAGTTGGCGCACTGGCAGTCGCGCCAGCGACAGAAGCGCTTGTGGCCCTTCAGGCAGGACACCACGCCGTGGTTGCGGCAGCGCGCACACTTGGGCGTGCGGCTCAGCTTGCGCGGCTCCGCGCCGCCGCCCGCAGGAGTGCAGCGCTCTGGGGGACCGGTGCCGGCGGGTGAGGCCTGAGGCGCGAGCGGCGGCCTCGGCTGCAGTCCCCCCTGCTGCTCCGGCTGGCCGGGCATCCCGGGGGACGCGCCTGCCTCTTCGCCATCGCCCTCTTCTTCCGCGTCTTCGTCCACCTCGTCGTCATCCTCGTCGTCCTCACCGTCCCCGTCGGCCGGCGGCGGGCTGGGCTCTGGGGGCGTTGACCGCTGCGCCCCGCAGCCGTCCTCTTCTAGCTCCAGGCTCTCGACATCGATCTCCCAGTCCCCGGCCGCCAAGCCAGCCTGCGGGTCGGCCATGGCGCTCGGAGCTTCGCTGGGGCCTGAGCTCGGCGGCCTCACTCTGGGGAAACACAAAGAAATCCAAAGACCCACCGGCCGCCGTCAGGGACCATCCCTGAGCCTCCGGCCCAAAGCTCCTGGTCTGCCCGCCTCCGGCCCCTTGAGTTATCCTGTTCTCATTACATGTCCCTCACTTCCAGGCCACACGTGCCTTTCTTGTATCTCTAGGGCCCCCAGGGATCTACAACCCAAGAAAGGTTTTATTTTATTAATTCTAAGTGCTCTGTAAGTACCTGACCTTTAACCGTAGCCCTCTCTGGCTTTACACAGGCTTTCCGGACAAGTCCCTGGGTAACTCACTTATCACACACACAAAATATTGTGTCCAACTAGGCTGGCCCAGGCCACTTGTCAGATTTCCCCATACTCAAGTAGTAAGGCCATGATGCATATGAAACTATCCGTGGAAGAACTGTTTTCCTTTCATTACAAGTGGCCCTTCAGACCCACTGAAGTACCACTCCATGCTTCCCAAATGCCTCTCATCAGCCTACATCACCACAAGGACCCCTCCTTGGGCTTGAAGAGGTCCTCTCACCCCCCTCCCCAAAATAATCAACTGAAAACCAAAATTTTGTTGTCATTAGACTCCCATAGGGGCAAAGAGCACAAAGCTACAGATGCCCGTCCAGCCTTAATAGTACTTGGGGCGCCACAGGGCTGAGCTGTGTGGGCTCTCTGTACTTAGGGCTTGGTTTACATCTTTAAGGCAAGGCATTCAAGTCAAACAGAAAAGGTGAAGGATGATTCACGCCCTTTGCCCTCCCTGACACCCCGAGGGCATCACAGCACTCACCAAAACTTTGAGGCCCGGGCTGGTAGCCCAGTCCAAAGATATCCAGCTTTAGGATCTGGCGCTAGGGCTGCTGGCTGTGCATGCAAACAGAAATCGGGGTCGCTACCCTCAACCACGAAATCGGGAGCTGATAGCTGGAGGCCCGGAAAGAACCCACTGGATGGTGGAGAGGAGGGAGAAGGTGGAGGGAAGGAGAGAGGAAGCCAGTCAAGTCCTCAGCGACCTAGCCCAGCACATCCCGAACTCTGCAAAGTTCTGCTCGGTCTTCTGCAGCCTCGGGCGCCTCACCTTGCTGAGGCCGCTTTCGGCTTCCTCTGACCCAAGCTGGGCGGGAAAGGTCGGGCCGCCCCCGCCTGGCTCAGATCGCGAGCTCACCGAGCGGGCGAGCGCAGCTGCACTCAGCGCAGCGCCACTGGCTTCTGTCGCCAAACTGCGCTCCCCTTCCTAGTATTATCCGCTCGGGCCCCAGAGCTTTACGTCCTCTGATTGGCCGGTTGTCAGGCGGTGTGTACACTGATTGGCCGAGGCACGCCGGCTGGGCGCCCTCCGCCTCTCGCGGTCTACACTCTCCCCCTGAAGCGCTCCGCCAGAGTCCGCCCGCCGGGCCTTCGGTGCAGCCGGGTCGCCTGTCCAGAATTTAAACCCGAGGTATGACGGTGCCTGCAAGAGAGAAGTCGCCATTTATCTCGCGGACTGGGAAACAAGCAGAGATACACTCTGAGGAATGTGAGAGAAGGTAATAAACGACAAGAAAGAGATCAGAAGGACCAGTATTAGTCTCCATCAGCATCACAAGTATTTCGGCGACTCAATCAATAATTAATCCAAACTGGGCCTAAAAATGATGCCTCTCTATCTATCGGGACGTACAGCGACATCCTTCTTTCTCCTGCAAGAGTGCATCAGTGGTTACCTGGCACCGAAGCTCCTAGTTAGCATACAAATGGCCTGTTGATATTTCTGTGTCTAGTGCTAAGTATTCTCGAAGTGCCAAATAGTTCCTCATTAACCTTCACCGAGCCCGTGTGGCAGGTGGCCAAGTCAACTACAAGTCACTTACATTTTTCTGCTGTATCAGTTGCTATTACGGTTAATTTGAGGAAGATCAGAAATGCATGCTATTAAGAGATTTAGGTAAATCCACTCACCCTAAGCATGCATTACACAAACCTCTTTTAAAAAAAAAAAAAAAACTGCTTTTTAGTGTGCATAGTTGTATTTATAGACTTTCTAACGACTCCCTCAAAAAATCCTTTACAAAATGTTTAACAATAAAAAAAATTCCAACATATTAAAAGAAGGAATTAGTCTTCTAATTAAACTCTGCTTTACATTTCTTGAACTCCATTTAAAGTAATATGGACGCTTTTCTAACTGCATCTGTAAATAATCAAGACCTCTCAAGTATGATCTGTTTAGGAGACTTTACAAAATTGAGTGTCATCGCACTGAGCACATAGTAGGCCTGCAACAAATACTTGTTGAAGGGTGGAAATTCCTGACGTAATTCAAACCTTACTTTTCTCCGAGTCTGTCAGAATGTTAAAAGTTAACCTGGCTCCGAGAGGTGGGAACAAAGGCAGCTTAGGAACTACCGTGGAACTAACGCGACCAGCCAGAAGCGCTATTCTCAAGCCTTTAGCGATGTTGGAAAGTTCCTCCCCGGTGACCAGGCACTGGGATTCCCATTTGTACGAGTGCTTCTTCCCAGAGCCTCTTGCGAAGCCCAATGAAGGAAGTAGAGAAACAGTCCTGCTTATTCTCTTCGGCTTTTCCGTAGCTCTGGAGACTCAGAGGGTGACTTGGGAGCGGTGCGCGCTCCGACAAGGGACAGGGGGTCACACAGACTGTTACTTCCTCTCCCTTGACACCACCTTGTAACACCAGGTTCTTTTTGCACATTTTTAATACCCACTCATCAAAGCACATTTCCTTCACCTGCACTGGAGCGTTTAAATTCTTGACAGCAGCAGAAATATGTTCCTATCCCAATTTTTTCCATCGACGAAACTGAGGTTCAGAGAGGAGCCCTGGATCACCCAGTAGTCTCCGGAAGAGCAATGGACCTGTTGATGTCTGTTCTGAAGTCCCAGAAACTTTGCAGAGTCCCTCACTCCCAGCAAGAAAGACTCGCTGTGGGTTTGCTTTTTTAAATTGTATTCTCCTGCACCCCTTCTGATTTTAGTACCTGGGATTACTACCAGCAGCCCTCCTGTAACAGGACCGAGCACGTTTTTATCAAATCATTCTGTTTTTTCACCGTGTTCCCCTGCTAGCTACATTTCTGCCTTCGCAAACAGGCATTTCAGTGCTTCTGCCCCAGGACGTGTATGCAAACTACAAACCCCCACCACCGCTGGCTGTGTGTGCATG
The DNA here is from genome assembly GCF_003255815.1 of Theropithecus gelada. Taxonomy (NCBI): domain Eukaryota; kingdom Metazoa; phylum Chordata; class Mammalia; order Primates; family Cercopithecidae; genus Theropithecus; species Theropithecus gelada. The sequence goes on from NC_037683.1 coordinate 80,824,450, forward strand.
CGGTTGGCAGGCTGGGCTTTTATTTTATTTATTGCTTTTAAGGTTAGGGGTGGTGGTAAGGAGATGAAATCATGAGCCCTTCACCAGTTCTTCTAAATGTTAAGAAACAAAATCAAGAAAGTAGGTTTGCTAACTTTGGAAAACTAGATTGAGGGGAAGGGGGACCGGAGAAGAAACAGGAGGAGAAAGGGGTGTAAGCCTCTGTTTCCAAAACTGAAAGTAAACGAGCAGCCAGCAGCTCTTGCACTAGTTCGAAATTTTAAAACTGCTGCATAAGGAGGAAACAAGCGGGATTTGTGTACAATAAACCACGCTGGCTGAGGCCAAATGGGAGATGGGACTGCAGGTCCCAGCGTATGCAGAGAACAAGGCCCTCAGAATGTTCCGGCAGAGCCACCAGCCTTCCTCTTGCGTGTGCTCCATCCGTACTGACATAGGGAAAGCTGAGCCCCAGTGCTTCCTGGAGAGGGTGGGTCCCAGCGCGGTGGGCTTAAGATTGTTCCCTCCCCTAGCTCTTAGCTCACCTCTAGCGAAAACGCGCCACTGCTCTCTCCAGACATTTTGCCCATCTCCACGTGCCCCACCAGTCCCACCCTCCCTACACACCAGTCTGCGGCACAGGGGAACAAGCAGCTGTAATCATAACTCACTTGAATTACACTCAATCCCTCCGCCCGGAATGCCTCCAGAGAATCAGGATCCCAGCAATTACTGGGAAACGAGGTCGTGGGGCGGGGCGAGGAGGAGGAGAAAGGAGGGTCTTCATCCTGGGACTAACTTCAGGAAGTCCGAGAAGCTCCGATATTGAATGGGAAAATAAGTACATTTGGGGGAAAGGGAGGAGTAATTGTCATAGTTTTTACCGGATTGTGAAAGGAATCTACTGCTGCTCGAACTGTTTAGTAAATTAAGTATTCAGAGGGAATAGGAGCCAGAGAGCCTGGGCTGGAGCTGTTTGTTCCACTAGCTAGGTGATCTTGGTCACTTATTTTTCTGCGGCTCAGTTGCCTCATCTGCAAAGGGGAAAGAGTAGCCTGCCTTGGCCCGACTCCGCAATTATGAGGATAGCACGTCTTCACAGGTTAGGAGTTCGGTACAGACGTTGATTCCCGAGGTGGCAGCACAGGCAGTCCGGGAAGGCCTGGCCAAAGCGTGCCTTGAAAACTTGATTGAAAGGCGAGGGCTCAAGGAATTCAGCTCCCCTCTCGAGGTCCCTCTCTTAAAAGGGGTCAGGCCGTGACTGAGGACCTGGTGAGGTGAGGAAACAGAAGTCCTTTGCCTTGTAAACCGACACCAAATTACAAAGTACAATTCGGAGTCCCTCCTGTAAATTACAAAGCAACTGGGCGGCTGTTGACTCAGCCCAGGGAGCTAGGCTGGCGGGGTTTGCCTCTTGGAACTGACCGGCGTGGGGCCCCCTTCCCCCTCTGCCTCCCTCTCCCTTTACCCGAAATCTCTCTCGCCCTGTATCCCTTCCCTTTCTGGCGCAGCTTGGACCCACCGAATTTCTCTTTGGGCGAGTCACGCAATGAAACCTGAACAAAAATAGAAGGAGGCCCAGCACTTTGGGAGGCCAAGGCGGGTGGATTGCTTGAGTCCAGGAGTTCGAGACCAACCTCGGCAACAGGACGAAGCCCCGTCTCTACTTAAAATACAAAAAATTAGCCGGGCGTGGCGGCATGCGCCTGTAGTCCCAGCTATTCAGGAGGCTGAGGTGGAAGGATCGCTTGAGTCTGAGAAGTCGAGGCTGCAAGAGAGCCGACATCGCGCCACTGCACTGTAGCCTTAGGCGACAGGAGTGAGACTCTGTCGAGAGAGAGAGAGAGAGAGAGAGAGAGAGAGAGAGAGAGAGAGACAGAGAGAGAGAGAGAGAGAGACAGAGAGAGACAGAGAGAGAGAGAAACTCTTCGTTGTTTTTTCCTGGATGAGGGTGGTTTTCCTTTTTTCTTCAAACACCCTGCCACAAATTTTAAAATAAAATAAACAAAGGAGGAAAGTGAGTTTCAAATTGGTTCCCGCTCACCCATCAAGTTCCTTTTGCGAATCCCATCCCACCCAGTTGGCCCCGGAGCCAAGCAGCTCATGTGGCTTCCCTCTCGCGCAGCCACATAGACTTGGATCCCTTTCGAGGGTCCTGGCTTCTGCAGCCTGGCCCTGCCACCTCCCACTCCGCTCACAGAGCTAATCGCGGGAGTTGGTCCTGCCCTGAGCGTTCCCCCTACACATCCCCCACCTCCGCCCAGACTCTGTCTACGCGGACAGCCCAGCTTAGAGGCCTAGCACCGGGGTCTCGGAGCCTGACAGAGGCGGGTTAGAATGCGGATCTGCCCCTTTCTGGCTAGGGATAGTGAGAAGGTCCCTTAACCTTCCTCTGTGCCTCACTATCCTCAACTGCAAAATGGGGTTCACCTATAAGGAGGCGACTCGTGTAGATGCCCTAGCACGGTGACCCGCCCATACTGAACATTCAGTACTTGGGAGTAATTTGTGCTATTTTTGTGGTTATTTTAACTCCATTAGCTAGGCTGCAGAGAGCCCGAGGCTGGGGGAAATCCGAAGCCCGATTTCCTCCCTATTCCACCCAACTTTCCAGTTTTGGAGTCCTCCAGAGGAGGCTGGGGATCGGCGGGAACCCTCTCCCTCCACCTTCAGCCTAAGTCGCCTTGTTAACGCCGTGAGCGCCCAGGGTGGCGACTGACGTTTGAAAACGTTTAAGCATCCCAATAGAAGTGCTTTGCTGTGGCCGGCTGGGCTGTGGTTTCTCCAGAGCTGACCTCGAAGGCACCTCTTTCTGTGGAAAGCTACTCAACGTTGTACCGTCTCACGACTTTGACCGGCTGCGGACGCGGGGAAATAAATAATCCCAGATGGGATTGCGGAGATATGATTTCCCAATTTACTTTGCGTAATCAAATATACGACCTGTCACAAGTCATGGGGGTGGAAGAGGGGAGATTGCGGGAGATAATTGCTCTCCGCCAGGCTGTTAGAATTCTCCCTTTCCCTGCTCCGCTCGTCAAAAAGCTGAACAAAAAGGAGGATGCAATCTAGACTTTCATCTCTCCTCCGCGGAAAGTAGGACTTAAATTATAGACGCATAAGGCCGAATGAGACGCGCTGAGTCCACTCCCTCGATATACAAAGGAAAGGAAAACTGAAGCTCAGAGAAGTTCATGGGCGTTTCTAGGGAACATACAGCTAGAACAGTGGCTGTGCGGGGTCAAAGAGTAACTCCAGCTCCATGCCTTCATACAGTCTTTTTAAATGTACTCTTTGCAGCGGGATAGGGAGTCAGACTATGAAGTAATCGTCCCTTCCTAACATATCTATCTAGAGGATCTGCCAGCCTGCCTGTCCCAATCCCCGGCAGCTTCCATTCTCCATGCTGGGAAACGTAGCTCAATTCACTTGGGGGACTAGTAGCAGCCAGGAGATGAGGCAACTGCAGACTTTCTTGACTTCTCAGTATTCATTCCAAATGATCCTCAGGGGAGGCAGATACTGCGGGCTGTACTGGGGCCTGGGTTCCACCCCTGGAGCTGTGGCCTTGCTGTGGAAGGCAGCCCTGAGAGGGCATGTGGCTGGCTGCCACATTAGGAGACACACAGCTCTCCAGCTCCGAGAGCCTCCTTTCGGCCCCGAGTGGACCTCGCGACTAACTGAAACAGTAAACCCTTAACTCTGAGAACTTTCCACTCCCTACTCCCATTCTATTTTGGGGTTTTACATTTCAAGGGGGCAGACTTTATCCACACTGAAATCACTCTCCATATTTTCCCAACAGTCTAACAACCAGGTAGAGAGGAATCAAGGATTGGGGGGATACCAAGTGTTGGTAGGGCAGGTGCTATGATGAAAAGTTAATTTCTTCCATGTGTATGAACCCCTCAGCAAGTCTTTTCACCCTCCTAGGCCTGGGCTTCCTTGACTGTAAAGTGAAGGAGGGAAGTTCATTGATTTCTAGGTTCTGTCTCAAACGTCAAAGACTATAACAAATCTTAGCTCCCATCTGATGGACTGCTTGCTCAGGCAGCAAGATCAAGGGTATGAAGAAAGCCCAAGCTGGACAGGAGGAGAGGAGAAGGAAAAGAAGGTGGTGTGTGGGGAATTAGAAACAAGCTTTGGCATTGGTTTTGACGTTTTGGTGATATTTTTGCTCCTCTATGCTACTGCTATTAATCTTACCTAGTTAAAAATGTGGGTGGAATCTATCAACTAGCAAAACAATGGGACATGGAGTAGTTTCACAAAAGATTCAGTTTCCTAGAGCCCAGATCCAAGAGGATTCGTCCAAGTGACAAAGAAGGTTGCCACAATTCATGAAGGTTCCATGATCCTGTGGCTTCCAGGTCAGGTTCATTCTGACCGGACTTTAAGCCAAAAATTATCAGGCTTCTTTAGCCCTGTCCTGTGCGAAGCTGACTCTGAGGTCTGAGTTTCAGCTGTGTGGAGGGCTGAAATATTTCCTTCCCTGTCAGCCTCAGGAGGGCCCTCTGAAAAGTGTTCTTGCTGGAGGAGGGATTCCCCCCAACTCTGCCAGAAGAATCCCTATGCTCAAATTTTACCCAAGCCTGGGAGAAGACTTGCCCAGAACACATGCTCCATAGTGTTTTTCGGGATGGAGTGGGAGTGAGGAAGGAGCATCTCAGAGGAGGGATCAGACTATACTCGGCTCTGTCGTTGGATAGCCAGCGACTCCCCATGATGTCCAGGTGACTGAAGTGTGATCCTATGTTTTGCAGCCAACTGGCAAAAGCACAGACACCTTTAAAGAGTACTTGACCTGCCTAAGAGAAGGATTATTTTTGTCCATGAAATAAGTAGCGGCCGGGCGCGGTGGCTCAAGCCTGTAATCCCAGCACTTTGGGAGGCCCAGGCGGGCGGATCACGAGGTCAGGAGATCGAGACCATCCTGGCTAACACGTTAAACCCCGTCTCTACTTAAAAAAAAAAAAAAAAAAAAAAAACTAGCCGGGCGAGGTGGCGGGCGCCTATAGTCCCAGCTATTCGGGAGGCTGAGGCAGGAGAATGGCGTAAACCCGGAAGGCAGAGCTTGTAGTGAGCCGAGATCGCGCCACTGCACTCCAGCCTGGGTGACAGAGCGAGACTCCGTCTCAAAAAAAAAAAAAAAAAAAAAAGAAAGAAAGAAATAAGTAGCAAAAAATACATAGTAAGACTCTAGGGAGTCTCCTGTTCTACTCCTGGTTTTGCCAACTGAAGTAACCCTCGACCTTGGGCCACTTTTCTCACCATCACCACTTTAGGCTTCTGCAAAATGAAGAAGTTGAAGTGAAACCAAATCACCTTCCCATATATTTTTTGTAGTTCTAAGTGGGGTGAGAAAATGGAAAAGGCCTGCTCGAGGGTTTCTCCACGGGGATGTGGGGGCGGGGTAGGAGAAAGAGGGGACAAGGAGAGACCAAAGCCAGCTTCCAGCGCACTCCTTGTAACAAGGCGCCACATGAATTTTAAGGGCCTGGAAGAAATCTTCTTTTTGATAATGCTGACCTCGGAAAGCAGGCGGTGTTCTAAAGGAGGGAGATGAGCAAGTTCCAAGGGGGCGGACGAAAGTGAAATGTCACTTGCTTCCCACTGACTTAACGCAGCAGGAGCGCAGGTGCAAGAAATCCCCGGTCCCTCCCTCCGGCCAACCCCCGCGCGCCACCAACCCCCGCCCCAACCCTCCACTCCTGCTCCCTACTTTCGCCGAAAATTTATTGACGAGGTGAGGCCAGGCTAACAAAACTGCAACCCCAGGCGCTTTGGGCCCCATAAGAATGCTTTGATCCTCCCCCAGCGTCTAGTGGTCCCCAGCCGATTGCGTGGCCAAACGCCAGGGCTACCCGCGGCGGGTCGCCGTCCGGGGCGCAGCGGGAGGAGGCCGCGCGGGGGCTCTGTGGGGAGGACGCGCCGACCCGCGCTCAGCAGCCGGTCATGAGACCCAGCATCCCCGGGTTCCGCGGCCTCCGCGCTCCCTCCGCGTTAAATCATCGCCCAGTCGCGCCCTCTTCTCCAGCGGGGTCGGCGGTCGGGGGAGGACAGTGATCGAGCTCGAATTTGGAGAGTCTCCGCTTCTCTGGGGTTTCGATCACTGCTCCTTCTAGCCCTCAAGCGGCTACTCCGAAGAATGACGAAGGGCCCTACTTGCGTAGATTCATGGGATGATTTCACCAAGAAGGAAAAGGGGGAGAAGAAATCACAATTATTGAGGGTCCATCCTTTGTCAGATTCTGTGTCAGACCCTTCCAACTTGGCATTATTGACTCTTCACAACTCTTCATTTTATAGTCAAGGAAGCAGGCTCCGAGAGACTGCCTAGAAAAAACAGAACCCAGATCTGAATTCGAAGCCGTCCCACACCCATTCCGGTACGGTTCCCAGCAGCACTGAGCTAGAGCGGCCCTGATGAAAATGAACTTAGATCCCAGCTGCTTGCGAAGAAAGCCAATCCCAGCCTTCCCAAGCTTACAGGTTTTTTTCCAGAAGAAACCAACTTGATCTCCCTGAACACAAATTCAGCAGGCTCTCATCTCAGAGCTGCCTCCAATCCATCCCATACCCCTTCATCCTTCAATCCCTGGTATTTTCTCCGATCACACCTTCCACTCCTTCAAATTTGCAATTCTCTCCCTGCAGAATCTGCCCTGAAGAGCAAAGGATATTTTTCCATGGGGAACAGAATTTTAGAATTTCTCTTTGTATCCAGTGCGAAAGACTAAAGTTTGGTATAGGAAATCACCCAAAGACAAATCTATACACTGCATAGAACACAGGAAACCTGGGCTCTGAAAACATAAGAGACCCCAAATCATTCCTGGAGCCCTTGTGAAGTTTTGGAAAATTCATTTAACCTCTCTAAACCTCAGTCTCCTCATTTGCAAAATGCACATAATAAATATATATATTTTTGTCAATGACTTCCTAATTTCCAATGGAAAAAAAAAAAAGCAATTAGAATTCTTTGAAAATTAGAAAGCATTTAAAGCAGGAGGTATGAATGAGACTTCTTGTCTTACTTAGTTTGCTTTCTAATCAGGAACCTCACTCCCTGAGTAACAAGTCGGTAAGATCAAATAGGACAAGTCTGGGAAAGGCCACAGAGGGAAATATGGGTGCTGGTTTATTAATTACTGTTCAAGCAATGCCCTTCTCTAAAATGACGCTGCCATTATGTTCCTTCATCAGCCATATAAGAAATCCAGTGCCTAACCTCCCTTGTGGCCAGTGAGGAACAAAGCTCTGGAATGTTTACATAGATTTCCATGTCCCTGTGGAAGCACTGGAAAGGAAATGTCATTCTCACTTTGAAGAGGAGGAGGGATGCAGCAAGGTAATAAACCCTTTCTAAATAAGCAGGTTGATTAAATGTTTTTCATTTCTCTTCAAAGGAAACTTTTATTGTGCAAGAAAGGATGAGTCCAGCTTCAACTCTTACCTCACTCAGCTAAGGCTGGTTTCCAGCTGGCACTGTAAGCTGGGTTGTTTTCTTTTATATTACTTATACTTTTAAATATGGAAATTTTAACAATATATAAAAGTAGGCCAATAATATAAGATCCGTTACTATAACCCAGTAGAGTAACACCCATACCTGTATATCCATATGGATATGTAATGTCTATGTATCTATTAACCAGATTCAACAGTTATAATGGACCCATCTTTCTGCCCATCCCTGCTCAGAAAAATGCTTCAGAAAGTCCACTACATTTCTGTCTATTAAAACCTGCAGCTGGCCAGAAGCAGGGGCTCATGCCTGTAATCCCAGCACTTTGGGAGGCTGAGGTGGGCAGACAGTTTAAGCCCAGCAGTCTGAGACCAGCCTGGGCAACATGGCAAAACCTCATCTCTACGAAAAATGCAAAAGTTAGCTAGGCATGGTGGTGCATACCTGTAATCCCATCTACTTGGGAGACTGAGGTGAGAGGATCACTTGAGCCCAAGAGGTTGAGGCTGCAGTGAGCCATGATCATGCCACTGCTAAACTCCGGCCTGAGTGACAGAGCAAGACTCCAGTGTCAAAAAAAAAAAAAAAAAGCAAAAACCCTGCAGTCCCATTGATTGAGCTGGTAAGATTTAATTAAACCAATTGAATGGAATTTCTGGAACCTCAGATCTGATATTTTCTAGAATTCACAGTCTTATGATAAATCATTTGGGCAAGATTCTCATTGAGAACCCAGCTTGATGCCAGTAGACTAGGGACAAAGATATAAGTAGCAGAGATGAGTCATGACCCCAGATTCTAGAGTCTAGAAACTGAATTCTGTGCAACTTTTCTAACCAATTTGGGTAATTTCCTCCATAGCACACAATAATTACTCCCTCAAAGGGTTCAGGATTCTTACGCTGTTAAGGGTCTAGAATTCATTCCTTTAGCAGAGACTTTATCTCAGCCCTGGCTTTAAAACTACAAATCTGTTGTATTCCTCTCCACTTAGAGACTTTTACTCTTTGCCCAGGAGTAGAAACACCTCTTGAGCCCAGCCTAAGACCTCTTCAACTCCATCAAATTCATGTTAACAGACAACTAACAGAATCTCAAAGAACAGTTTTGATGGTTGTTTAGTTTTGTTTTCTACAGTTTTTCTTCACCCTGGTTTGCACAATTCATGCAGACATCTGCACACTTAACTTTCATCCACTTAAGAGTCACAAAGTCAATAGATTTGGCTTATCTTTTCCAAAAGAACTAGATCTGACCTCAGTATACAGTTCAATATACGAAAGCACACAATCAAGTCTCCAATCATGGCATTCTCTTGTAATGTTCCCAGACGCTCTGTGCTGTTTGGCAAATCTATAGGGTAACGAATATTAATGGCTCCCATACATGTGGTGTTAAGATTTGCTCAGCCAAAAGTTTTTTTCTGCACTCTCTTTTAAAAATATGTCACTAGAGTTGTCTTAAAAGTAGTTTATACTCTGGCAGCTTTATTTAAATGTCAACCAGATGCAGCGTTTCATTATAATATTTTTTCTTTTTTTTTTATTTGTCCCTGCAGATTGTTGGTGTTTTAAAACATTTTTTTAAAAATCTTTCTATCTTTTCCTGGCTGAAGATAAAATATTTAAAAGTCGATAAACTTCCTCACTTAACACATGTTTTAATTTTCTTTTCTGGCTACAAGATCCCAGTTCCTGAATTCCAAATGTTTTTCAAGACCCAACTACTTGGGTAGTTATAACTGCATAATTGGGTAGCTTAACGTTCCTGTAATGGTGATGTTTGCACCACAGAAGGGACCTGTCAGTTACAACCTTTTGCCCTCCATTTACAGTTACACACACACTTCCATTCAAAGCTTCTGTTTTCACTTCTTTCCAAAAATACTATCTTTCTGGGCAAAATTTTTCACACAGAAACTCAGCTCTCCAGCAATTTCATTTTCTTTAAGGAAATCTTGAGTAAATTAATTCTTAAGTTATTTGAGGAAGCTAACATACACTGGTTTTAAAACCTAGATTCCTGTGTGTTAATAATTAAAAATTGAAAGAGGAAACTAAGCCTGCAATGAGAAAGACTTTTGAAGCTTTGAAAGCTACAAATAGTAAAAAGTGAAAGTCATTTTAAATCACTTTATAGATTCTACAACATTTATGAAATATTTAGGATGACAGGAGTATTTCCATTTCCCTGAGATTCAACAATTATAATAAGCATTCATTGCTACAGGGGCATATGTATTTGGTAGGCTCAGATAAATGCAATGTTTTTATCACAGTCACAGGAAAAGTTTTTGCTGCTTATGTTGCTGGTGTTGTTTTTTAAACAACTCGTCTATTAAAAAAAAAAAAGAAAAGAAAAGAAAAGAAAGCACAGAGAAATAAAAGAAACTCTGATTATCCTGTATTGTGTGCAGAAATACAAAATAAGAATCTAGAAATTTTAGAATATTCAGCTAAAAGTCCACATTGTGTGTAAATGGCATTTACCGGGAAGATAGTGATTCTTAACTGTGGAATTTTGTCTAGAAATATTGATAAATTTACATCCTAATGAGATTGATCTCACATTTGGTTTTGCTTACATGTTTATGAAGCATTAAAGTTTGGTTAGCCAAATTTCTCGTACTTGATATATATCAGAAATTGTATTTAAAAGCTTTACTTCTGTTGCAAAATTAGTTTCCTGAAATGAATAAAACCAATTAAATTGATATGAAAAAGACTAAGGCTGTGGTGCCTTGTTTGGGGAAGGAGATAGCTCAGTAGTACTAACCATTTGATTTCTATTTCTTATTAATTGTTTGCAAAATTTTTAATGAAGACAACCAAACTAGACTATTTTTTAATTAGTCAGTAATTATAACATCCTAACAAAGGATTTCGAGAGTGTAATTTATCACATGCACTGGATTATTCAGGAGTAACAAGCAAGGGCTATTCCACGTGATGCTGCTTGCTTTATGCTACTGTGTTATTTAATATTCATTCTCACAGACCCTGATCCCAGTCCCACCTTTGTTGGGCATCTCATCCAACCAAGAAGTAATTAATCTCGATTCAACTCAGGCCTACTAAGTCTCAGTAGTCATGTTGAAATTTTGGGCAGCTGCTTACAGAAAAACCAGAATGGAGGGGAAAGCTACACATAATACTCTACCATTCATTTTCTCTCTGAAAACAGATCCTAAGGCGCTTTCAGAGGTATTTCTATGAATGCATTTGTTTTCACTTTTGTGTTCTTATCACCTCAATCTACTTAATAGTGAAAAATATTGAAGGAGCTTTTTTTCTTTGTATGAAATGAGGTGAGGTTTTTTTTTTTTTTCTAATTCAACTGTGGACTAAATTACTTAAATTTTTAAAGGCCATATTTGATGGCATTCCAATATTCCAAGTCATAACTAAATCATTCTAATGTGTTTGAGAAATTAAATTCACACCCGTCAAATATAGGCTGTTGCCAGAAGAACACCCAGAAGGCAACTGAGGCAATAAGCTAAGTAATTCAAAGACTCAAACTGCTTTATCACTTGGGCTTGGGGAACTGGGCAGCAGGCCATGTCTCCAAATAGACATGAAGAGAAAATTCTTACAAACATAAGCAGTAGTCCATTGACCTGACTGGGCCTCAGAGACCAGCAAAACATCTGTTTAACTTCATTGTTATGCCTTGCCAGTGGAGCAATTTCTAAGCAAAACATACTTATGAGCACCGCAGTAAGACAGCCAAAGCAATTTACTGCACAGATATACATTTTATATCTTGCACAGATATAAAATATACAATTTTATACAATATGAAAGTTAATATCTATAATTTTTTAAATGTTTATAAAAGCTCTGGACCCAACTCTTCACCCTGTGCAAGCCCATTTTAAAAGGAGGGTGTGGCCTCACGGATAAGAGACCTAAAGGAGATGTTGATATCTGATGTAAGAATATTCCAGCCAGAGAAAACAGCAAATGCAGTGGCCCTGAGGTAGGAATGTGCCTGGTGTGTTTAAGGAACGAGAAGGGGCAAGTGCAGCTGGGTCAGAGTGTACAACGGAGGCAGCGCTGATCCATGGGTGCTTGGGGTGGAGAGGGACAAATCGTATAGAGCCTAGAGGACTTGGGCAGACACTCTCAGGGAAATGGGGACCCTTTAGGGGATTAGAGGAGGTGACATACGAATAAGTAAACCAAAGTGTAAAGCATTAAAGCAGTTTGTATCATTCATATCAGTCAGTGTCTAAGCTCCAACCAGCACTCAAGCTATTTGTGTAAAATAAAAACACTACTATCGCTTCTCGGCCTTTTGGCTAAGATCGAGTGTAAAAACACTACTATATTTATAGAACACTCACCTAAGCCAGATGCATGAGTAAATTATCTAATTCATTCCTCAAAACCATGCTCTCAGTCAAGCATCTTGTCTCTTTTGTAGTTGAATGAATAGACTTACAGAGGTTAAGAAACGCACCAAAGGTCACCCAGCTGATCATTTAGCGGTGGGCCTAGAACCCAAAAACCAAGTAGATCTAACTCCAGAGCCCATTCTCTTAATCACTGTTCATGGAAATGGCAGAAATCTCCAACATACATTATATTTGAATATATACAATTGCATACAGATGATTTGTATATGAAACAGTCAATATCATCTGTATAAGTGCACCCTTTAATATTGCTAACATTTGAAAATCTAGGTATAGATTGTTGGCAAGTGGCACTACATAGATAAGTGGTAAGTTAGCTGCCATTAACTTATTTCTAGCAATACTCTAGTGGAACTACATTGTATGGAGGCCTGAGAGTATACAACCTCTGAGCATCCAAGATACAGCGTCTTGTTACTACAGCCTCTCCATTAGCCTCAACAGCACCCAAGGGTTGAGTGTGGTGGCTCACTCCTGTAATCCCAGCACTTTGGGAGGCCAGATGGCTTGAGGTCAGGAGTTTGAAACCAGTCTGGGCAACATGGTGAAACCCCATCTTTACAAAAAATACAAAAACTAGCCAGGTATGGTGGCTCGCATCTGTAGTCCCAGCAACTCAGGAGGCTGAGGTGGGAGGATCACCTGAGCTGGGGGAGATCGAGGCCTCAGTAAGTTGTGATCATGCCACTCCACTCCAGCGTGTGTGACAGAGTGAGACTCTGTCAAAAAACAAACAAGCAACAACAACAACAACAACAACAAACTAAAAAGAAACTCAATACCCAAAGGATCAAATACTGCACCTATCCCTCCAGGACAGAGTTTCTCAACTTCTGGAAAACATGGAAGCCACATATGAAATTTTGGTCCCCTTTGCCCCTACAAAACATGTGCCTAGTCTAGCACCCATACAGGTGCTAAATCAGCAGGTCTGGGGTTTGTTTTTTGTTTATTTGAGACAGGGTCTCGCTCTGTCGTGCAGACTTGAATCAGCAGATCTGAAGTGGGAACCAAGCACTTTGATGCCCATCGAAGTTTAAAAATCATAGACCTAGTGGGTCAAGTCTGTTAGTGCCATTCTATCCAGGGGATTTGTCAAGCTCTGACATAACTGAAAGGCTCACTAGGTAAATATATATCCAACAAATTCTTTTTTCCTTTTTCTTTTTAGAATCATAAAACATTGCATCAATTGGGTAAGCATCTAAACTCAGTATTTGAGTCTAGATATATTAAAAAAGGAGAGACATTGATAGGTACTCTCATAAGCAAAAAGGCAGGAAGTATTGTCTTTGCAAAGACAGGGACCCCCTGGTCAACTGGACCATTGAATCAGGAAACAGTGATGGCCACAGGCAGGATGGCAAATGGCTTCAGTTCCAGTCCCAACTTAGCTTGACTGTGGGTGCCGGCACTGTGCCTTGAAAAGGATTCTGAGGCTGGGCAGGAAAGACAGAGTGATTGATTAGCAGTGTCTGCCATGGATGTGCAAATGAAACACACTTTACGTGAGCATTAAGTGGGAAAACGTCACGTTAGAGAAAGGCATCCTACCTTATTGAAAAAAGAAATTAGGCCTGGCGCAGTGGCCCATGCCTGTAATCTCAGCACTCTGCGTGGCCGAGGCAGGCAGATTGCTTGAGCTCAGGAGTTCAGACCAGCCTGGGCAGCATGGTGAAATCCTGTCTCTATAAAGAATGCAAAAATTATGCAGGAGTGGTGGCACACACCTGTAGTCCCAGTCACTCAGGAGGCTGAGGTAGGAGGATCACCTGAGCCTGGGGAAGTTGAGGCTGCAGTGAGCGGTGACCATGCCACTGCACTCCAGCCTGGGTGACAGAGAAAGACGCTGTCTCAAAAAAAAAAAAAAAAAAAGGAAAAAGAAATTAAATTGCAAGAAACATCAAAATTTATACTTAGTAGGTGAAAATCCGTCTATTATCTATTCAACCATTAGGAGCATTCAGATTGAGATTTCAATAGAAAGCCCAGTCTTTACAATATTACTTGTTAACTTACTTAATAATGCTAATATTGAAGAGGAAGGGTAAATTTAATTATCCTATGGTTTATCAAGCATATTGTGGTGAATGAAACTATGTTTTAGGGTAATCCTGAAGCAGCTGGATCAAGGCCAACAACACTTAGCTAATCATCAAATTGTCCATGTGCTGACACTGTTATTTTGTATCTAACGGGTTGTTTGTTTAACTTCTGGCTACCCTATTATGGGCTTTTAGCTTCTTCCTCTGATGTTTTTTTGAGCCTGGCAGTGTGATATTGTTTGTGGGGTTTTTTTTTTTTTTTTTTTTTGTCTTTGTTCCCAAAGCTTGTTGTTGGTTTGTTTTAATATTCTTTTGATGTGCCTACTTGTGAGACAGCTAAATAAACAAACTCTTAGGCTGAGAATATGTGAAAAGCAAACCATTATCATCTATCCTCCTGATCTTTAAAAATATTTAGGCAGAGGAGGACACAAACAATTTTAGGTCATCCTTCTCTTGCCTCGCAATACAACTCTTGAATCTATTTTTATTTTTTTCTCCGATGTTTATGGAACTATTTGTCACAAATAATTTTTAAAATATTGTAATATCCTAGATTATGAATAGTTATTAATTCTTATTTCATGTAATTTTTAGCATACTTTTTTAAAATATTGGAATATCATTTTATACATAACTATGATTTTTTTCTACATTACACATTAGGCATACTTCAACATAAAAAGATAGGTGATTCTGGAAAGATAACGAACAGCTCACATGATAATGTATACTCATGCAAACATCTCCTAGTGATGTCACAAAATAATAGATGCGTACAATTGACAGCTGGGAGGGACTCCCATTAGAGATCATTCGCTCAAGGGATTTTCAAATGTATCTTAGCTCAAGAACCTTTTCCACAAAGGAAAGCATCACAGAAGGCCCCCATGTGAAACAGGTAAATTCTGAGCCACCCTGATTGAAACAGGAGGAGAGACTCTGAGCTGCTCCACTTCTCTGCTTCCCCCAGGCCAGCCCAGGGCAGTGGTCCCTAAATCATGGAGCTGATTTAGGGAAATGAAGCTTAGTTGGATGCTGTCTTACACAGGATCTGAATCCTGCATAATGTTTTGCTGAGCATTTCGACACCAGACCAGGAGCGTTTGATCATGTTTCCCTCAGATGGCCCCTCTGTGAATGGGCTTTGAACACGCACTTCCTTTTTTAAAAGATAACCTGTATTATAAGTTTACATCCATAGCCATTTACATCAATAAGAATAATGTCATTAGAGAATAAAGACCATACGATTTGGCGTGCAGGGTTATGGGTGTCGTAGTAGCCCCAGCACCATTTCTATATCTTGTTTTGATTATAAGACATCCAAAAACTACTGGTTGCTGCAAAAGGTAACTTTTCAAACTATTTTATTGAGGAAAAATTTATAGACCATGGAAACACAGATATTAAGTGTGCGATTCAATAATTTTTTTCTTTCTTTCTTTTTTTTTTTTTTTTTACAGACAGAATCTGTGTCTCCCAAACTGGAGTGCAGTGACGTGAATCACGGCTTACTGCAGCCTCAACCTCCCCAACTCAAGCGATCCTTCCACCTCGGCCTCCTGAGTAGCTCACGGGTGTGAGCCACCATACCTGGATAATTTTATTTTTGTTTTTGTGGACACAGGGTCTCACCATGTTGCCTAGGCTAGTCTCACACTCTTGGGCTCAAACAATCTTCCTGCCTCAGCTCCCCAAAGGACTGAGATTACATACATGAGCCACCATGGCTGACCACAATTCAGTAATTTTTTATAAATGCATTTTATCCCCCATAACCAACAACCCAGTCAAGATCTAGATGCACATATTTCTGCTTGGCCGACTTTGGGATGAGGGATAAATGCTTTTTGCAGGGTGCAGGTAGGTAAGCCAGTTCTCATTTGAACAGCAAGTCTTCCTGAGAGGTTCACTTAAGAGCTGTGAACCAGGCAGGGCCTGAAATCCCGACGGTAGCAGCAGCCTAGGGTGTGACAGAAATGCCCCAACTGCCACTCAGGATGCTGGGGAGCCTCGCTTTCAGGCCACCCCACCCCACCCCACTGTACTGTGAACTCGGGCACTGTCCCAAAGCAGAAACAACAAGTGGACAGTGGACGCCGCCGACATCCTGATGCTCAGGGGCATTTTTTATTTGGTGGGGCAGGTCGAGCCAGGGAGAAGGGGCTGGAGCTCCCTTTCCCAACGTGTGCTCTCCTCAGGTCAATAGTGAGATTGTTATGAGAGCGAAACCCGAGCCAGGTAATGTGTGTAGGATCTGTGGCTTTATTGTGTCCCTGCTATGTTAATTAGTATTAGGAGCATGATGGATTGGCAACACGTGTGCGCTCTGAGTCTTAAACCAGCCCTGAGAGTTTAGCACTCCATTAGTTACACATCACAGAAACCCAGGGGATGTTTACCCAAAAAGAGGATCACTTACAGGAGGGAAACATGCTAATTCATTCCTGATACCGTCTGGGGAGAGGGACACCCCTCCACCAGTGAGTAGTGTAACCCGTGATCCAAGACGGAGATGGAATTAGAAGCTGGCAGGAAACTACAGAAAACCCAGGCCTCCAGCCTGGGAACCCTGAAATCTCAAATCCTCAGTTGTTCCTATATGAATCCCTCTGAGACAGAAGTTCAGAGAAGGCTCTGTGTTGACATTTCAATTCATTACCCCGTTCCAGAAGCAAGGAACCCTCTCCCACACCCGTGCCAGGCCACAGAGAAGGGAATTCCTACTCTGCCATCCTTCTCACCAAATATTCCAGCAGCTGCTGCCTCTCAGGCCTGGACCAGCTGTATCTACCCCCACCGCATCACAAAGGGTACCAAGAGGACCCATGAAGGGATGTCTGAAATCCCGGAACTCCACAGAGGCAGGCAATTATTACTGATCTATTTTTAATTAAAAATTAGAAATAATTAAAACGATTTAATTTTGTGTTCATTCAGAGGGCTTTAGAGAAGATAAGCTCGCTGCTCCCTTCTGACCCTAAGGTTCTAGAGTTTTAATGTCGTCAAAAGCAATTCTGAAGACATGAGAAAATACAGGTGCAGCTAAAACATTAATGGATCCATGAATGGTGCTTGCTTTATATTCTCTAGGCTAACATGTATGCAATGTCTATCAAGAACACACGATGTCCAGCTTTATATGGTGCATTCATTTAGGCAGTGATGGAGTTTCTGAGGTATAAATGACCATCCCCGCCACAGGGCCAATTTCAAGCTGACATCACTGAACACAAAGTTGAGAAGAGATGTTTACCATTAGCCCTTGCAAGCTGGTAGGAGCAAGTCCAGCACATCACTACAAATTCAATAAATAAATTGGGATTGAAAATTATCCCTGTGAATTGTTGTCCTGTTATCTGCAAAGTCTGTCTTCCTTGTTTCCCTTCTTCTTCTTTTTTTCTTTTTCTTTTTTTTTTTTTCTTTTTTGAGACAAGGTGGCTAGAGTGCCGTGGCTCAATCTCGGCTCACTGCAACCTCCTCCTCCTGGGGTCAAGCGATTCTCCTGCCTCAGCCCCCCATGAGTAGCTGGGATTACAGGAGTGCACTACCACGCCTGGCTAATTTTTGTATTTTTGGTAGAGACGGGGTTTTACCATGTTGGCCAGGCTGGTGTTGAACTCCTGACCTCATATGATCTGCCCACCTTGGCCTCCCAAAGTGCTGAGATTACAGGTGTAAGCCACCGTACCTGGCCCTTCCTTCTCTCCCTTCTAATCTCAGGCCCTAAATCAGTATATCTGGGTTCAAATCCCAGTTCTACTGGTGTGAAGCCTTGGGTGTATCCCCTTGTCTCTTTCCTCACCAACAAAATTTGATACTTTTAACGATAGGCTGTTTTTACAGAGAGTAGAGGAATAGTTATCAGGGGTTAAGGGGCAGAGGGAGCAAGAGAATGGGGAGATGTTGACCAAAGGGTACAAACTCTGAATTCTAAGATGAAGAAGCTCTGGGAATCTAATGTACAGCCTGGTGTCTATAGTTAACAGTACTGCATTACATACCTGGAATTTTTTTGGAGAGTAGATCCTGGGCATTCTCTCACCCACAAAAGGTAACTATGTGAGGTGACAAGTGTGTCAATTAACTCAATTGTGATAATCATTTCACAATGTCTACACATATCAAATTATCAGATTGTGTACTTTAAATATATATAATTGTATTTGTCAATTATAACCTAAATAAAGCTGAAAATTTTTAAATAGATTTGACTATACGGGTGTTGAACAGATTACTTACTTAACATACCATAAAACAGTGATACTCAAACTTCAGTGTACATCAAGATCACCTGGTCTGCTTGCCAAAGCACAGCTTGCTGAGCCTCACCCCAGAGTTTCTGATTCAGCAGGTCTGGGTTGGGGCCTGAGACATTGCATTTCTAACACGTTTCCAGGAAATGACATGGCTGTCCAGAGCTCACACTTGGAGAACTATTAACCTAAAGGGTTCCGTAGGGTGCCTAGAATTTATTAAGTCTTGGTTTTATGATCATCAATTCCAAGATGTCAGAGCCGTTGCCTCTAAATAAAGACCATGCCACAAAGACTCCAGGCCTTCCCTAAGTGAAGGTCCTGTCCCAGAAGGCTCCTCTGGATCTGTGAAAACTTCCACTGTCGTCAAACAAGGAATAGCAGAGAGAGCTGCCACTCTTTCCTTGCTGTTCTCTCCATTGGTCAGTCAACAATTCAACGCCAACTGAGTGTCCACCATGTGTGCCAACTCTACAAAAGGTAAAGATCAGGTAGGGTTAAAAGGCACACACCTTAAAGAGACAGATCGAAAAGGGCTGAGTTCAGAGGACACTAGCCCAAAGGAGAGATTCCCTAAGGGCACCTGCTCTCACATCAGGCATTCAAGTTTGCTTGGCTGTTTGTTTTCAGCAGTTGATCATATGTATGCCTGGGCAGCACAGACACTTACTGGTGACAGGAGGAGGTGATAGGGTCTACTCTAAGCCTCAGATACGACTCAATCTTGAGAGAAGCACATGGATTAATTTATATTCGGCATCACATATCCTTTCCATACCCCTCATTTTGTGTTTCACACCACATGTAAATAACTCAAAAGTGTGTAACTTCATATATTCGCTTTTCATTACAATTACTAATTGCCCCCAAGCCTACTGCATTTGCTGCAAAACCAAGAGGGAAGGTAGGAATGCTTAAATCTTAATGGCTTTTTAGGTCAACAATGCTACTAGTAATTATTTTTTGCTAAAATAAGTCACAGAAGCCACACCCTGGGATCAGGCCATATGGTAATGGCAGCATAAAATAACACAAGGGAAAGCAGGGCTCACCAACTGAGAAACAGAATTTTTATGCCCCACTCATTCCCACGAGAACCGCCTAGACAGTGTTTCCCGGCAGCTGGGGAGTTGGGACCCATGCTCTGCTTGATTGTGAAACAATGAACACCGTCCCTTCCCTGCACACGGCAACCACAGGAAACTACAGGAGACACAGTAGAGTATTGAAAACCCAGATGGGAATCCCTGGGGAGGCCCTTCAGACCCTCCATGGACCTTAGCCCTTGAAAGGCTCACTATTCTGATTTTCAGATATACCCAGAAAAGGACTGGCCTAACGTTTCCATCTCACTTTAATGGCTAAATTTCTTCCCTTTCCTGCAATACAGTTCCATGCTGGTGCCAGCACAAACATTTCCCTTGTACACAGATCCCCCAACTCAACCCTGTTAGACCAGCTGTACCACAGCCAAGATATACTGCTCCATCCTTCCCCCTTCCCATATTTTTCATTTAGAAGGTAGCTGGTTCCTCCAAAAACATTTCAAGATGATAATCCTCTTCCTTCCTGCAACACTCAAGCCAGCTGCCTTTCACCTTTCCTGCCATCTTCAAAGTTTCCACAAGGGTTACAAGTAAGTGGGGAGGCAGAGGAAAAGTTAGCCTTCGGCCTGTTTGTTCACGAATCCCACAGAACAAAGACACCATGCCAAAAATGTTGGTGCTCTATCATACCCTTCACACAATGAACATATCATACTACTAGAAAATTCCTAAAGTCAATACAGAGTGAGGTGGAAACTAGCCAGCAAACTAAAACAAGAGAAATTTTCCCTTGTGTTTTAAGCGTCCATCTTTCCCTCTGTTACGGTAGTCACATTCTTGTGGCTTGTAAATCAAAGTCAGAGGAAAATATTAACAGAGGTGACAATATGAACATTAAAACAATAGAAGGAAAAGGGAAGGAAGGAAGTGAAGGGGGAAGGAAAGGAAAGAGAGAGGGAAGGAAAAGAAAAAGGAAAAGAAAAATAACAGACTAGCAACATTTGCAGGTGAATACCTTAATTAGGTAAGTATTGTTCAGTTGATAATAGAAAACAGCAGTGAAGAAAATTCACAAAATAATAAATATAAGTAGTAATCAAACACAGAAAGATAGCCTCACTAGAAATCAAAAAAATGAAAAATTAAGTTATTGAGATATCAGTATTAACCTAATAAAGTAGCAAAAAAGAATTTTCTGTTCACAGCCAAAGCCAGAAAGCTTACTGTAAAACTGGCACTCAAACACTGCTGGGAGCAGTAAAACTTGGTACAATACTTGGGCAAAGCAGTTTAAAAATACAAATCAAATGCCATAAATCGTTTCTACCCTTTGACACAGAAATTCTACTTCTGGAAAAGGAAATAACCCAAAAGAAGGAAGCTATACACACAAATATGTTGAAGGTAACATTTATAATTTTTTAAAAACTGAAGCAACATAAAAGCTCCACAATAGAGAACAGCTAAAAAAAAAACTGTTATGCATTCATGCCTTCATTTATTCCACAAACATTTAACCATCACCCTCCATGCGCCAGTCACTCCTCCTAAAGGTAATCAGTAGTAGCAGGCAGGTAAGACAGTACACATTTACAGATTTTCCCTTTAAATGAAGAAGTGTCAGCCTTCAGTGGGACACTGGCATATGTATCACTCCCAAGTCATCAGAGAATAAAACACTCAATGTAAATATTAAGGAAACTGATGGCAATTGGCCTTGAGTCCTACTTAACTATTTAAGGGCTCTGGACAAAAGCGTTGGGAAAATCGTGGCAGATGGCTAATGCTAATGGCTCCAAGTAGCCCTGAATTCACAGCCCACTACTTTAAGACACTTGAAATTAAATGTATTGGGGCCGAGTGTAGTGGCTCATGCCTGTAATCCCAGCACTTTGGGAGGTTAAGGTCGGCGGATCACTTGAGCCCAGGAGTTTGAGACCAGCCTGGCCAACATGGTAAAACCCTATCTCTACTAAAAATACAAAAAAATTAGCTGAGCATGGTGACAGGTGCCTGTAATCCTAGCTGCTCAGGAGGTTGAGGCAGGAGAATCGCTTGAACCTAGGTTGCAGAGAGCCAAGATGGCACCATTGCACTCCAGCTGGGGCAATAGAGTAAGACTCCGCCTCAAAAAAAAAAAAAAAAGTATTGGATCCTCTGAGGCTGAGCAACCAGTTGCCTTTAAAGAGCCCTGTCAATATGTACTTGATGCCTGATTTCTGGAGGGAGTGGAGGTGATAGGCAGAAGCAGGTGACAGAACAGAGCTTTGTTCCCCAACGTGGCTCCACTCCTCAAAACATGTTCCCTGAGCCTTCCTGTGTGCTCAGCACTGTACCTCTGACTCTCAGGAGGCCCCACTGACTGTCCAGGAGCAGAGTCAGGGAGCACTGGGCATGGGAGGAGGGGCAGCCAGCGCACAGTCAAGGAAAATGGCCTCTTAGGACCATCAGCTGCTTGGGTGTGCCTTGCCAAAGGGAGCCCTTGGGGCCGCACCACCTGCCACTGGCCTCTGAGAGCAGCATCTATCTTGCAGGAAGAGTAGGCTGCCCCGGGCACTGACCTTAGGCATGGACACCTGCCTCCAGGCTGCAAATCAGGATATTGGCTAAGATGCCGCCCTCTAAAGGAGCCACTTTTCTGCTTTTCCAAAGACTTTTTTCAATCGGAAATAACTCTTCATTTCATAATTAGAAATGTCTTCAAATCAACCTCCCATGGTGATATAAAAATAACAAACATAACATGTTAAATATTAAGCATAGTACTAGCTTTGTGCAGGTATTATTCTAAGTGCATTACATACAGCAATTCATTTAATTCTCACAACAAACCTATGAAAAAAGTACTATTATTATAATTCCCATTTTATACATGAGAAACTGAAGCATAGAGGTATTGAGCAGCCGGCCCGGGTTACACACTAGCAGAAGGACCTTTTGACCCAGTAATCTCACTTCTGGAAATAAATTAACCAAAAAGAGTGAAAATATACATATACAAGTATATTTGTGGTGACATTATTTAACATAGGAGAAAGTTGGAAGCAACCTATAAAGAACAATAAGTAAAAAATAGCTAAGTAAGTACATTCTTTTGTATGGGATTTGTACTCAGGCTTACCTCTTTAGGAAGAGAGTAACTAGCCAGGCATGGTGGCTCATGTCGTAGTCCCAGCACTTTGGGAGGCTGAGGTAGGAGGATTGCTTGAGCTTAGGAGCTTGAAACCAGCCTGGGCAACACAGTGAGACCCCCAACTCTATGGAAAAAAAAATCTAATTAGCTGGGCATGGTGACACACCTGTAGTCCCAGCTACTTGGGAGGCTGAGGTGGGAGGATCAGTTGAGCCTGGGAGGTTGAGGCTGTAGTGAGCCGTGTTCACGCCACTGCACTCCAGTCTGGGTGACAGAGAAAGACTCTGTCTCAAAGAGAGAGACAGAGAGAAAGACAGAGAGAGGAAAAGGAGAGGAGATAAAATTTACTATAATTTACACTATGGGTAAATGGTTGATATACAGAACCAACTCTTCTGTGCCAACTACTTCTGTGAATAGTTTTGGGAGAGGGGAGACACTAATGCCTGAAAGATGAGGGACATGGAGGTGGCGGTTAGAGTTAGGGCCCAGGCAACACATTTTGATGACCTCATGGTTTTGCCTCTATGAGGTCTGGATACCCCAGTCTTTCCCAGACACAAACGTCTTACACCTACCTCCTCTTCTTCACAATCAGAAATAAGAGGTAATAATCTAGCTACTCACTTATTTTTTAAGGAAGTAATTGGGCTTCTATTCTCCCCAAAAGCCATAGAACCACTAGCTAATCTAAACCAAACCAAAACTTCTACCCACTGTTTCACTGTGGTCAAGAAACACATTAACAGTTTTGCTGTGGGCTTGGATCAAAAGCCTCAAGCTGGGCTACCCAGGGGCTTAGCAGATTCCCATGCTTCCAGGCTATGGAGCAGTGCCCCTAAAGAGGATTTTCTCAAGTTAGCATTGTCAGTCATTCCAGGGGCCGGGCTAGAGAACAGAGCACAGCTAGGACTGGCTTGCCATCTGCAGCTGCCCCACTCACACCACCTCCCATGCACCTCACACATGGACAGGCACAAGCACATTCCACCTCCCACCCAACAGACACACTCGTGCATGAGCTTGCCTGCACGCACACACGTACCCTCCTCTCCAGTCTGTTTCCCTGCTGCCTCCTCCACAATGCTCACTGCTGAGAAGCACTCCTTCCTCTGAGGTTCTGCTGGAAGGTGTCTACGGACACAGGTGAGGCCTTCCTGAGCCCCTGCTCCCATATGGATTGAGAATTACCAATGTTACTTTTGAAAAGGCCTTTTTTTTTTTTTTTTTTTTTTTTTGAGACGGAGTCTTAACTCCATCACCCAGGCTAGATTACAGTGGCATGATCTCAGCTTACTGCAACCTCCACCTCCTGGGTTCAAGCGATTCTCCTGCCTAAGCCTCCTGAGTAGCTGGGATTACAGGCACACACCACCATGCCTGGCTAATTTTTATATTTTTATTAGAAACAGGGTTTCACAATGTTGGCCAGGCTGGTCTCGAACTCCTGATTTCAGGTGATCCGCCTACCTCGGCTTCCCAAAGTGCTGGGATTACAGGCATGAGCCACCATGCCCAGCCTGAAAAGGACTTTCTTAACTCCCTCTTTAATTTAATATCCCAGGATGTGAAAAAGAGATTTGGCCAAGAAATCAAGGGCTATCATGGATCAGGTAGTTGTGGACTCTTGGCGTTCCCAGTTTCAACATTCACGATTCCAGCTTCCCCTGTGTGACCTTGAACATCCAGGACAAGTGGACATTGGCGATTTTCTGGGACACAAATTTGAATCAGACTCACTGCGTGGCTGGCATGCAAATGAGTCCCTTAATTAGAGTGAGCGAACCTAGTTGAGCACCTAGCATGTGCATCTCAGCCCAGCATTGGGGCTCTCTACTGGAAACATAGAATACATTTACCAAAAGAAGGGAGAGTCATTTAGGCATCTGAGGCTCTCGTGAAGGTCTTGGAATATATCTCCATAATGCCATGAGTCATCCCTTTTCTCTTTCACTGTCATAAAGACACCAGGAAATGTATCCTTAAGTGTGGGTGGGGATAAAGTATTTGGTTCTGTGAGCTGTGTTGACAGTACAACCTGCATGGATCAGTCAGTAGGTCAGGATTTAGATGACATAGGGTCTCCAAATCAGGAATCCCCCAAATCAGGATTTCTGTCCTAAGCAAAGGAGTTAGACAAGCAATGGGCTTCATCCCTTCCTCTGGGAACTTGTGGTATCAGCCAAGAAACACAGTCAGAAAGAGAAAAGAAAATGTAAGTTAACAACAATGACTGACCCCTCAATTCAAGGAAAGATACAAGGACGTGCTTGTCTATGGGGGAAAGGTTTCTGTAGTGTCTCAAAGCACAGCTTTGATGACAGACGTGGCTTAATGTCCAGCTATGCCATTATTGGTTTTAGTATTTCCCTAGCCTTCATTTCTTTATCTGAATATGAAAAATAATAAAGTATCTTCCTCACTGAGTTATGAGGCTTCAATAAAAAGATGTGTATGAACTAGTAAGTGCTCAATTAATATTAAATAGCATTTTTATGATTTTACTACCTGTTAGAGAATGAAGGAAATCAGAAATTTCCTGGATGCCTAAAGCACCACTTTCTTCTTCAGCTGCTTTTGGTTTTGAGGTTTATTTTCCCTATCTGATAAATGTCTCTGGGTTTCGACTCCTGCGAAGCCAGAGTAATTTCAGTCCATTCTCTAAGCCTATAGTAACAGGCAAGCCCCACCTTGTGGTTATTAGATAACTTTACTCTCCTGAAAGAGAATTGGAAGGCCAGGGAGGGTCCATCTGGGCAAACAGCTGGTTAATAAAAGCCAAGGTGCTGCAAAAGGAAGAAACAACGTTTCAGAAATGGGATGGGCCCCATCCTGTGATGGACAAGCCATCTGTTTGTTCCATCTTGCAGATTTGGTAATGCTGGGTCTGGAGCTGTTTTTTTCTGACAGCATTAGATGGAATGCTGTGTCTATGCTCACACAGGGTGTCTTTTCAACTCCAAATGTAAATATTTAGTGCCAAGAATGGAAGAAATACTAGATTGCAGGAGCAAGCAATTACATGGTGTTTCCTTAAAGGATCCCCCAGTTTGGGACCACTTGATGGTAAATTAACTCTTGATCAACACCCCCATATAGTTTGGAAGGAGCGAAGTTTTAAAACCAGACTAGTCAGCCTGGAAGGAAATAATCAAAATACACATATCTGGGAAAGGACTTTTAATCAGATTATACAAAGAACTTTTGTAATTCAGTAATAAAGAGTGAAGCAACTCAATTTAAAGAAAAATGGAGAAAATATTTTAATAGACATTTTGTCAAAGAAGATATACAAATTGCTAATAAGTTCCTAAAAAGATGTGTGAAATGCAAATTAAAACAATAATGAGATAATACTATACATTTATTCAAATGGCTGATTTTTTTTAAATTGACAATATCAAGTGTTGGTGATGATGTGGAGCAACTGGAACTCTCATACATTGTTGGTGAGAATGGAAAACGGCACCACTACTTTGGAAAACATTTTGGAAGTTGCCTATAATGTAAGACATACACTGATCTGATAACCTAGCAATCCCACTCATGGGTACTTACTCAAGAGAAATAAAATATGTCTACATAAGGACTTCTACGTGAATGCTCATAGCAACTTTATTCAAAATAGTCCCAAACTGGAAATAAAACAAATGTCCATCAACAGGTGAATGGATAAACAAATTGTGATATGGCTATGCCCCTGCTATGGAATACTACTCAGCAAAAAAAAAAATGAATGAACTAATATATACAATAACATAGTTGAATCTTAAAAACATTATGCTGGCCAGGCATAGTGGCTCACCTGTAATCCCAGTACTTTGAGAGGCTGAGGCAAGTGGATCACTTGAGGTCAGGAGTTCGAGACTAGCCTGGCCAACATGATGAAACCCCACCTCTACTAAAAATACAAAAATTAGCCAGGCGTGGTGGCAGGTGCCTGCAATCCCAGCTACTCCAGAGGCTGAGGCAGGAGAATTGCTTGAACCCAGGAGGCAGAGGTTGCAGTGAGCTGAGATCATGCCACTGCATGCCAGCCTGGGCAACAGAGAAAGACTTCATCTGAAAAAAAAAAAAATTATGCTGAGTAAAATAAATGAGACACAAAAGACTACATACTGTGTTCTTCTATGTATATGATACTCTAGAAAGACTACTCTAATGTACAGTGACAGGGGTTGCATAGGACTGGGGTGGCGGGAGATTGAATAGGAAGGAGCATAAGAAAGTTGGTGATTCTCAGTACACATATTTCTTTTGCTTAGAATATATGTATAGATATTCCTTTTCAAAACACTTCCTACAAAGTTACAAAGATAAAAATGTTGCTAATGAGAATGTAGTCTATAAATAGATTTTCCCTATTAACCAAAGTGAAATAACAATAGAGAAAACTTACATAATATTTATTATGTGCCAGGACCCTTTTTAGACACTTCAGGCATTCAGTCCTCTCAGGAGCCTATGAGATCCATACTGTTATTATCCTTATAGTTGAGGAAACTGAGGTGCAGAGAGGATGCTCAGATAGTAAGTGCCTCAGCTGAAAAGTGAAAGAATGAGGATCTGGACCCAAGTGGTATGGCTCCAGGAATCTGCCTTCTTAACCGCTTTGCTATGGTGCCTCTCTTGGAGTGGATAATATTTTGGTGCCAGAGACTTTAATTTCCTAGTATTAAAAACATCTCCTAGAAATGGAAGCAAAACAGAATAGCTCTAAATGGCAGAAGGGGGTACTTCCCAATCAGCATAAGTCGAGTTTCTTCTTGCTGAGAAGATCTTTGAAAGGAAATGGGCAACTCTTTACACAGGTCATTATTTTTCTGGAGGCAGGAGAATGAATTGAATCAATATCTGAAAATCCCCTCCCATCCCTTGCCTGCGCTGGAGTTTATAAGAAGGTTAGTTTGCATGCTGGGTAAAGGAAACACACATCTGAGCCAACATATGGATCTCAAGCTAGTTAATCCGAGAAGGGGCATGAAAAAAAAAAAAATGAGGGAAAAAAGTGAGAAAGGAAGAGTCTACCAAGTAGCCCAGGATAAAGAAAAGAGCCCATAGGAGAGAGATGACACCAGAGACTCCTTCCTGTGCAGAGATTAAGTGGGAAAGTGAGACAATAAAATCTCAATGCCCACTCTTGCACGAACATACAAATCTTCTCTTTGGCAATTCCTAAGGGCAGGAATCAAGGGAGGTTCATTTTGATGCCAGGCATCACTACCAACATCCAACAAAATCACCTGACCCCAGAAATCTTCATAAACAAGCCATGCATGAAGAAGAATCAGCACCTTCCCAATGCAAGCAAATAAGGAGATCCTCCTGGGAGTCCCAGTTTCCCAAAAGTCTTGAGTCGCAACTACCTAATTGCACTTAGCCTCCTTCACACCAACCTGAGATGGTGTCCTCTGTTCTAAACTCCTTTTTTACAATCTTAGGATGCTTTTCAGATTCTATCTTGCACACGTTTTATATATGTTTTTATTTCCTACTAGAATGTAAACTCCATAAAGGCAAGGATGACTCTGCTTAAACGTCTGTGTATCCACCTCACCATCTCCCATGCATTAGCTACCGGTATATTTGACAAAAGAAGACAGGAGAGAGGAAGGAAATGAGTGAACAAATACATGCATCCAAATTTTCTTAAAATACTAATGATGGTAACCAGTAATATTAAGAAGCAAACTTGGCCAAGCACAGTGGCTCATGCCTGTAATCCTGGCACTTTGGGAGGCTGAGTCGAGTGGATCACTTGAGTCCAGGAGTTCAAGACCAACATGGGCAACATGACAAAACCCCATTTCTGCTAAAAATACAAAAAGTAACCCGGCGTGGTGGTGCGTGCCTGTGGACCCAGCTACTCAGGAGGCTGAGACAGGAGGATTGCTTGAACCTGGGAGGTTGAGGCTGCAGTGAGCCAAGATCACACCTCTGCATTCCAGGGTGACAGACAAGACCCTGTCTAAAAAAAGCAAACTTCCCCAACCTGCCAAGGCCTCATGCTTCATGATGTTAAAACATCCCCGATAGCTGATGTCTTCTAGGGGCTCCATTGCTTCAGAACCAAATGGTGATTTCTGTTCTTCATTGTTAGTCTGCCATCCCAACGCCGGCTGATAAATAACTCTTTGGATTGTCATCAGTGAGTAATATTTTCCAGGTGCCAAGTTTTGGATAAATACATCTGTCTTCCTAGGAAGCTCAGTAGTATTTTTAATGGGAAACTATAAAACTCCAAATGGATTGGCTTCTACTGGGTGCATCCTCCTCTACCATTCTTATCCTGGTTTGAGTAACAAGATCCAGATGAACTGTAACGTTAGTTAATTTCTCTCTGGACCCTGATTTCCTATGAGAAAGGAAGGTGAATGACATTCAAAAGGGCCCTCTATGATTTATGTTTTTGTATCCATGGAGGTCTTCCCAGAGCCTAGTATTTTTCTCATAACCTGTGGAAGCTCCTTTTGTCTGCCTTGAAAATATTTATTAGCTGAACAATTTTTTTAGGCAAATTGAAAAAAGAAATAGTCTAAAAGTAAAAGTTAAATAGAGAGGAGTTAGGAAAAGGAAAATAATTATTTGTGAATTTCCAGTAGTAACAAATGGTCTCACTTGAAAAAATACACACACACACGCACACACACACAAGTGTGTGTACATCCATATGTATGTGGGTGTATGCATGTGCACGTATGAAGAGAATGGCATTTATTATTTTAGTACATCAAAATAATCCTACTTTTCCTATATTGTGTTACAGGGAACACAGATAGGCTACTTTTATCTTGTGCAACCAAACAAACCTTTGCCTAAAATGAATCCCAGCATGAATTGCCATCAGAACACACCCTGCCAGGCCCCTATGATACTCACAGCACAATACTAGCTCTTTGAAGCATAGAAAGAAATGTAAGTCCCTGGCCCTGCTTTAAAGAGTTTATTGTCTTCGTGGAGACACTCAAGACATGCATATAAAATCTGATCATATCATTCCCCAACAGAAAACCCTAGAATGGTTTTCCACTGCACTTAGGATAGAAAGTTAAAATATTAAGCTCAGCCTCAGTAAGTCTTTTACTCTCCATGCATTGCTCTCTGAATATTCAGCTAGGCATGGTGGCTTCTTCAGCTCCTCAAATACACCAAGCTCTTTCAGACCCCAAGCCCTTAGCACCTGCTGTTTTCTCTTCTGAGAGCCTTCTTCCTCCCCGCTTCAAGGCTGTGCTTAAATGTTACATACTCAGGAAAGTCAACCTCCAATAAGTTGGGCTATTGTTACCTTGCTGGAGTGCAATGACACGATCTCCGCTCACTGCAATCCCCGCCTCCTGACTTCAAGTGATTCTCCTGCCTCAGCCTCCCGAGTACCTGGGATTACAGATACTTGCCACCATGCCCGGATAATTTTTTGTATTTTTAGTACAGACGGGTTTTCACCATGTTGGCCAGGTTGGTCTCGAACTCCTGATCTCGTGATCCACCCATCTCGGCCTCCCAAAGTACTGGGATTACAGGCCTGCGTCACTGCTCCCAGCCCTGTAGTTTATCTTTATCTTTATTTATATTTATTTCCAAATTTCCCCCACTGAACTATAAGCTCCAAGATCCCTGCACTTTTTTGTTCCTTGCTATCTCAAGTCACTAGCACCATGCCTGTCACATAGTAGGTGCACAATAATATTGGTTGATTGAATTAATAACTCAATAAATGTGGAGGTTCACCAGCCATTCAAGACAAATTCACTGAAGGGTACAGTCCAGTCATGTTTTCTCAACTTGTTACACATGCTCTACCTAAATTTCTTGCTATGTTTCCTTTTGCGATCTTCCACCACTTGACAATGTAAGACAGAGGCCCCACCACTGGGGTCACATGCCCAGTGCGGTTCCGGGCATCAGAGTCTGGTTATCAGACTTTTCCCCAGAAAGTCTTCCCTCTGGTGGCTAAACACTCCCTCCTAGCACCGGTTCTGCCGTCTGCTTGGTAACACGGGGAGGGTGGAGTGGGAGTGGATGAGGTCTTTCCTAATCAGCAGAAGTTTTCATGAATCTTCCAGAGGAAAAGCCATTGTTGCTGAAACACAGGCCCAGGAAAGACATTTGTGGGAACACAGCTCTCCATATTCATCAGGGTAGGAGTATTTTTGTCCTAATGCTTAAAGATAGAGACCACAATTCCCCACTTTACAGAAACAGAAGTAGAAGTGACACACTCTGAGTGACAAGAAAAGTTCTAAAGAATATTAAAAACCAGGCCTCCTGGTGGATGGGCGTTGGACACGCAGGAAATCTTCAGGCATTTGGTTGCATTCATAATGTTCCCTTCGGGGAAAAACAAGTCACTTTGCTTTCATGACGATAGTGCCAAGAGTGAGCACCCATCAGAACCCTCAATGGGGGAACAGACATGGATGCCAGGGCTTCCATAGAAACAGCAAGCATTGGAGTGGAGCCGGCTGCTGGCTGCTAGACCGTACATTCCCTTCTGCCACAGAAAATCAGGGGCCTGTGGGGTGGGTCTCCTTTGTACTATAGTAGCCTGACCACTACATACCCCCCAGTTTTCCACAAAATTGTATATATTCCACATTAGACTCTTACACTCCTTACTTTGCAGTAAGTAGTGAAGACAGCAATGCATACCCTGACCAAGTTCTTGAGTGAAGTAATTTCTAATCTACTGCAAGTCCTGGAGAAGACTGGACAAGAACCACTTGCACCATGAGGGTGATGTCCCAGGGATCAGCAGTCCAGGGGCGAGCACGAGGTCATGCATGATGAGGGGTCCTGGGGTCGTGGAGGAGAACGTGATGGACTAGTTAAAGGACGTAGGACCATAGTACCAAGACAACTGCATATCTTTGTGCAAATGAATGAAGTTGGATCCCTTCCTTCTACCATAAGTAAAAATTCACTCCAAAGGATCAGAGACCTAGGTGTAAGAGCTAGAATTATAAAATTCTTAGGAGAAAACATAAGAGCAAACCTTTGTGACCTTGGGTTAGGCAAAGTCTTCTTAGATACAACATCAAAGAAACAAACAATAAAAAGAAAAATAAATTGGAATTCATTAAAATTAAAAACTTGTGTTACAAACACACTATTAAGAAAACAAAAAGACAACCCACAGAATGGGCAAAAATATTTTATTATTGAGTTGTAACAAAATCCAGTCTAGATACAACACTATATAAAGAACTCTTACAACTCAATAATAAAAAGACAATAACACAATTTAAAAATAGACAAAGGATCTGAATAGACATTTCTCCAGAGAATATATACAAATGGCCAATAAACACACAAAAATATGCTCAACATCATTAACCATTAAATAAATGAAAATCAGTCACAATGAGATGCCACTTCATACCCACTAAGATAATTATTAAATAAATAAAAAATAGGCCAGGCCCAGTGGCTCATGCCTATAATCCCAGCACTTTGGGAGGCTGAGGCAGGCAGATCACTTGAGGTCAGGAGTTTGAGACCAGCCTGGCCACTACGGTGAAACCCCGTCTCTACTAAAAATACAAAAATTAGCCAGCCGTGGTGGCACACACCTGTAGTCCCAGCTACTTGGGAGTCTGAGGCAAGAGAATTGCTTAAATCAGGGAGGCAGAGGTCATAGTGAGCCAAGATCGCACCACTGCACTCCAGCCTGGGTGACAGAGCAAGACTCTGTCTCGAAAATAATTAATTGGTCTGGCACAGTGGCTCACACCTGTAATCCCAGCACTTTGGGTGGAAGGATCACCTGAGGTCAGGATTTTGAGACCAGCCTGGCCAACATGGTGAAACCCCATCTCTACGAAAAATACAAAAATTTGCCAGGTGTGGTGGTGCACACCTGTAATCCCAGCTACTCAGGAGGCTGAGGCAGAAGAATCACTCCAACCCGGGAGATGGAGGTTGCAGTGAGCTGAGATCCGGCCACTGCACTCCAGCCTGGTCGACAGAGCGAGGCTCCGTCTCAAAAAACAAAAATAATAATTTAATAAAAAATAAAAATAAATTTTTAAAAAATGAAAGGAAGCAGAGATATCTGCAGTCAAGATCCCAGAAAGAAAAGAGGCACAGAGAGGTGACCTGACATTTGGCTCCTTTTCCCTTCAAGCTTTTTCCACTATATAGTTGGTGACAAAGAGGCAGAGAAACTAAGCAGAGCTTTTGGAGCTGGGGAGACAAAATTGGGGTTTTGGAGGAAAGGTCCTGTGAAACACCTCAGGTTTTCTGTTAAGACCCCTGAAAGCCTCTACTCCGGGATTAAAGATAATGAATAGCATTCACAAATACAGAAATCCAGCTCAATCCAAGATTGGATAAAGTAATTCACGCTCAGCTCAACTGCCTGGAAGAATCAGATTATATGATTGATTATGGAAGTTAAAAACTCAAAAAAAAAAAAAACAGATAAACTATTAGAATTAATCAGTGAATTTAGCAAGGTCACTAGTTACAAAGGCAAGGTTAAAAAGTCCATTTCATTTCTATATATCGGTAAGGATTTTTTTTTTTTTTTTTTTTTGAGAGACGGTGTCTCACTCTGTCTCCCAGGCTGGAGTGCAGTGGTACGGTCATGGCTCACTGCAGTCTCGACCTCCAGGACTCAAGCAACCCTCCCACCTCAGCCTCATGAGTAGCTGGGACTACAGGCATGCGCCACCATGCCCTGCTAATTTTTGTATTTTTTGTAGAGACAAGGTCTCACTACATTGCCCAGGCTGGTCTCAAACTCCTGGTCTCAAGTGATCCTCCTGCCTCAGCCTCTCAAAATGTTGGGATTACGGACATAAGCCACCACGCCCAGTCCCAGAAAATATTTTAAGACGAAACTTTAAAACCTGTACTATTTATAATAGCATCAAAAATCAAATATCTAGGAATAAATCTAACAAATATATGTGAGATCTCGCTACATAAAACTACACAATTTTTTTATTGAGCATAATTAGGGAGGACTTAAATAAATGGAGAGATACAGTCTGAGTCAGAAGACTCACTAGTGTAAAGATATCAGTTCCTCCCAGATTGATCTATAGATCTGATTTAGTCCCAATCAAAACCCCAGCAGGTCTTTCTGTCCAAATCGAAAATATATGTGGAAATGCAAATCACCATGAAAAGTCCATAAAATCTTTAAGAACAAAATTGAACAGCTTATATGGCAAGATACCAAAACTGATTATGAAGTTATAATAAGACAATGGATATTGGCAGAGGGATAGACAAATTAACCAATGGAAATAGTCCAAAAACAAACCTTCGTATAGTCACTTAATTTATGGCAGAAATGCAATGCAGTGGAGGAAAGAGAGTCTTCACAATAAGTAGTGCTGGGCCAATTGGAAATCTATATAGAGAAAAATGAATCTTGACCCCTACCTCACCCGACACACAAAAATCCTTTCCAGATGGATTGCAAATCTAAATATGAAATGTAAAACAGCAAAGTTCTAGATGGAAACATGTAATACCTTCATAAACTTGGACTTGATTAAAATTAAGAATTTCTGTTATTAATACATCCAACAATAGACTTGAATTCACAATATTTAAAAACTTCAAATCAATAAGAAAAAGACAGATAAACCAATTTTAATGGGAAAATGTGAATCCACACTACATAAAAGAGAATATCCGAATGGTTAATAAGCATATGAAAAAGTGCTCAACATCACTAGTTTTCAGGGAAGTGCACATAAAATTACACTGAAACACCCACCAAAATGGCTACAACGTAAAAGACTGACAGTACCAACTGTTGGCAAGGATGTAGAACATCTGACGCTTTCATGCACTGCTGGTGGAAGTATAAATTGCTACAAACTTTTGGATAACTGTTTGGCAGCATCTAGTTAAACTGAACATATGTATACTCTGCCTGAGCAATTCTATTTCTACGAATATACATAACAGATACATGTACATATGTTCACCAAAAGACATGTGTAAGAATGTTCACAGAAGCATTCTTTGTAGTAACCAGACCCAGAAATAGCTCAAATGTCCACTATCAGTAGAATGGATACAATGTGGTATAGTCACATAATAGAATACTGTACAAAAATGAAAATAAGCAACTGCACACAACAATACAGATGAATGGGCTGCAGACATAATGCTGAATGAAAGCAGCCAGTCACGAAAGAGGACAAACCTTATGATTCCACTGTTATAAAGTTCAAAGAAGGCAAAATGAATCTATGGTGTCAGAAATCACCTTGAGAGTTGCCTCTGCTGGAGGAGCTGGCAGTAGGAAGGAGAGGAGGCTTTGGCCCAGGTGCTGATTGCATGGTTGTGTTCACCTTGTGAAAATACATTTGACTAGCCAGTGACTTGCCCTCTTTTCTGTATAAATGCTGTACACCAAATCTATTTTTAAATAATTGATCATCTGAATTTTATTGGCTTTGTTTGTATTTATTTTGTACAAGAACTAAGAGGCTATCAAGATTATAACTAGTCATGTTCATGCATATTTACATTTTATTGTAACAAAAATAACTTAAGAAGACATTAAGATGTTAGAATCATTTTTAAACTCCTTGTCTGAATTTTAGATATTGATGAGTGATGCCAGATATAAAAATCAGGAAATTAAACTTTTTAAACTTCTTCCCACTTCCCTCTCCCAAACTTCTGTTTTGTCGCTGTTAGTTTTGTTATCTTGTCTTTTATAACATATTTACGTCCTATTCAGTGATCACAAACCTCGTGGTCATTTATTCTTAATTCTAATTTACATTATTCACTTCTCACCACCCACCTCTTTCTTTTACTTCAACTTTTTCATTCCTGAATTTGTCGGATGAGACCACTATTCAACATATAAGATAAAAAGACAAAACTGAAGTTACTGCTTTATAAGAGAGAACTGTGCTGGTCAGCAGAACTGACTATGAATCTCATACAGGGTTTAGGGGGAGGTGGAAGTTAGAGACAGGATTTCCAGGGGTGTAGGTGGGCAAACGTCATTGATGACACTATTGTTGATTGGTTGGCACTTGGAGGTCTGTTTAATTGAAGTGAGTCCCTCCCTGACTGGCTGACTTTCAGAAGGGAGACCTGGCACCGATTGGTTGGCTTTGAAAAGCGTGTTCACTCAGTTGCTGCGTTGTTGATCTATTGGCAGGTGAAAAACAGGGATATGTCCAAAGTCTCCTAATGTACAACAGTTCCATTTTCTTGCTGTTGTATCATCTCAGTTTTTTAGCTCTCTTTTCCTGTGGGTGTTTTTCTCTTCTACACTAGCTTGTTCATCTATCTTTGTGTGTTCTGTCCCTCTGGTATCTTTTCTTCTCTAATATTCTATACATTTTCATGTCTTTTTTTTGTTTTGAGACGGAAACTTGCTCCATCGCCCAAGCTGGAGTGCAGTGGCATGATCTCGACTCACTGTAACCGCCACCTCCCAGGTTCAAGTGATTCTCCCGCCTCAGCCTCCCGAATAGCTGGGATTACAGGCACCTGCCACCATGCCTGGCTAATTTTTGTACTTTTAGTAGAGACGGGGTTTCACCATGTTGGCCACGCTGGTCTCGAACTCCTGACCTCAGGTGATCCGCCTCATCCTCCCAAAGTGCTGGGATTACAGACTTGAGCCACCACGCCCACCAATGTCATTTTTGTTTTCATCTTTTTCATGCTTAATGTGGGCAATGCCATCCAGATGCTCTACAATCAGTGGCACAAAATTAGCACCCCATGAAACAAACTTTTATTTTCTTTGGTCTGTCTGATATTTTTCTCTTTTCTTTTTTCTTTTTTTTTTCGAAAAGGCAAATTTGTTGCCAACATTTAAAAGCTGGGAGGTGAGACATAAAATTTCAGAATTTTAGCTTCTCTTTGGAAAACAAAACCAAAAGACATGGCAATACTGGACTTACGTTCTCAGAGAGCAACAATCACCTGGAGTCTTAATTTTTATAGCTTCATGTATTTTAATACAGGAACGGCACAGAAGACAGCCAACATTAAAAACATGTACTTGCGGGCCGGGCGCGGTGGCTCAAGCCTGTAATCCCAGCACTTTGGGAGGCCGAGACGGGTGGATCACGAGGTCAGGAGATCGAGACCATGCTGGCTAACACGGTGAAACCCCGTCTCTACTAAAAAATACAAAAAACTAGCCGGGCGCGGTGGCCGGCGCCTGTAGTCCCAGCTACTCGGGAGGCTGAGGCAGGAGAATGGCGTAAACCCGGGAGGCGGAGCTTGCAGTGAGCTGAGATCCGGCCACTGCACTCCAGCCTGGGTGACAGAGCGAGACTCCGTCTCAAAAAAAAAAAAACAAAAAACATGTACTTGCATGTAGGACAACTCAGAAAAGTCTGCGGATGGAATCTGCTGTGTGATAAAAGTGCTACAAACACCAGTTAGTTGTGGTCAATAAGAAATTTGCTTGTTTTAAAAAATTCAAATGCTGGCATCATTCAGAAACATTTAACAGGTGTATCTGTAATTGCTATAAAGTTGAACTGCTGAAACTTGTTCGACAAAACTTTTGATTTGCATGAATGCTTTCCATCTCATTTATATTAACAATTCACACACAGATGAAAATGGAAAAACTGCCCATACCTGATTTCTGTCTCCAATTTTTCCACTCACAATCATATACTTAGGTACCCTTTGGCCCCATGGAAAAAAAAAATGTCTAATGTTCACAACTACCAATAACAGGAAGAAGAGGGTTTTTATTTTCTTGAGAATGAAACGTGTTTCTCATCATGGTAGATTATTAAGCCGTTCTCCACGTGCCAGCTGGATGCCTTTTGGCCTAATTGTTACATGTCTGGCATGGACGGCACACAGGTTGATATCTTCAAAAAGGTCAACCAGGCCAGCTGTGGTAGCTCACACCTGTAATTCCAGTACTTTGGGAGGCCAAGGCGAGCAGATTACTTGAAGTCAGGAGTTTAAGACTAGCCTGGCCGGGCGCGGTGGCTCAAGCCTGTAATCCCAGCACTTTGGGAGGCCGAGATGGGCGGATCACGAGGTCAGGAGATCGAGACCATCCTGGCTAACACGGTGAAACCCCGTCTCTACTAAGAAATACAAAAAATAGCCGGGCGAGGTGGCGGGCGCCTGTAGTCCCAGCTACTCGGGAGGCTGAGGCCGGAGAATGGCGTGAACCCGGGAGGCGGAGCTTGCAGTGAGCTGAGATCCGGCTACTGCACTCCAGCCTGGGCTACAGAGCGGGACTCCGTCTCAAAAAAAAAAAAAAAAAAAGACTAGCCTGGCCAATATGGTGAAACCCTGTCTCTACTAAAAATACAAAAAAAAAATTAGCCTGGTGTGATGCTGCACGCCTATAATCCCAGCTACTCAGGAGACTGAGGTGGGAGAATCGCTGGAACCCGGGGGAAGTTGGGGCAGAGGTTGCAAGGAGCTGAGATTGCACCATTGCACTCCAGCCTGGGCAACAAAGTGAGACTCTATCTCAAAAAAACAAAAAAAGGCCAACCAGGTAGGCCTCCTTGCCTCCTGCAAAACACCAATAGCTGTACTCTAGAAGCACAGATCTGTTTTGATGTCTTGTGCAATTTCTCTCACCAGGCGCTGCAAAAGAAGTTTTGAGTTGTAAGTTCAGTGGACTTCGGACACCATCTAATTTCATAGAGTGGCACAGTGCTAGGCCTGTAACGATAAGGTTTCTTTAGCCCTCCAACATGGGGCCCACTCTTGTGAGCAGCATTTGTAACCAGCTCCTTCTTGGGTGCTTTACCCCCAGCTGATTTGTAGGCAGTCAGCGGGGTAGGATCCACAGTATAGAAACTTCCTTCCCCACCCACTTTCCTCAGCTGGAGCTCAGCAAGCTAGAGGTGGCAGCACGGAAGTGGCTATGAACACAATTTGGAGACTGTTTAACATCGGCAGTTTTCAAACGTTAGTGAGCATCAGGACTACCAGGAGGGCTTGTTAGAACACACATTTTCAGGTTGGGTGTGGTGACTCAAGCCTGTGACCGCAACACTTTGGGGGCACTGAAGCAGAAGCATCCCTTGAGGCCAGGAGCTTGAAACCAGCCTGGGCAACATAGCAACATCCCATCTCTACGATAAATTGTTTTAAAAATTAGCCAGGTGTGGTAGCCTGCCCTGTAGTCCCAGCTACTTGGGCAGCTGAGATGGGAGGATCACTTGAGACCAGGAGTTCAGGGCTGCAGTGAACTATGATCACGCCACTGCACTCCAGACTGGGAGACAGAGTGAGACCTCTGCCTTGGGAAAAAAAAAAAATCACAATACTCTTAACCTTTCCCACAGGCTGCCTATTTACTCCACAGGTTTTCTTTTCTTTACATTGGTGGATATTAGTAAGAATTCTCAGAATTTCATCACCAGCCTCCTTTTCTTGAAACACTCCAGGCAGGCAGGATAGGATTGGTAGATACCTGTGTGGTCTACACGAGAAGCTTCGTTTATTTTCTTGACCGCCATGGTTTAAAGTTTCTGACAAGAATTTGTGCCCCTTAACTTAATTTGTTTACTACTGGAGAGTTTTTGCTGTGTTTTGGCACTTTTTGTTCCTTTCGTGAGATCTTCAGGAAGGAGCTATAGGCCAGCTTCCTGTACCCTCATTGTAATAAAATCCAACTCTGGGTAACTGAATGACCCTGTTCTAAATGATCAACCTCTTTCTCAATGTTTGTCCTACCCCCACACCACTTCCCACCCCCAGAGACTAGAATCAGTCTGGGGCGAGGGCCAGGTATCAGGATCTTTAGAAGCCCTCTGGATCATTCTACTGTTACGCCAAAGTTGAGAGTCACTGCCCCAGTTCAGTGCTTTTCAAATGTTAGTGAGTGTGCCAATCTCTAGGGTCTAGCTTCTGAATCTCTAGGGTCTAGATTCTGAATCAGTAGGTCTAGGGCGTGGCTCCAGAGTCTGCCTTCTATCCAGCTCCCAGTGATGGTACTGCTGCTACTCCTTAGACCACACTTGGTAGTGAACTTTTAGAGCTAACTCAGCTAATACTTTGGCCTCGGGTACGCTTAGTGCCCTGTGTCCTCAGACTCAGCGTGGCAGATGTCCTGTCTAAAGCATGGAAGGTGACGTACAGAGACTACACTTTTTGGAAATTGCTTGGGATTTGTGTGGAGTGAGGTCAGATCATCACAGAGTAAGAGCCAATCACACATTGGACCCTGAAGTTAGCCACTTGTAATTATAGCAACTGGACATTCACAAATTCTTAGGGTTCCAGGAAGGCCATGGAAAAGATAGAAACATCCCCTTAAATCCTACTTCAGAACAGACATATGATTTTTGCATAGGTACCTATCATTTGTCATCAGTTCTCCCAAGGATAAATGGGGCCACACAGAGAAATGCCATCACCAGCATGTCACCGGCATGCCACAGTGAGAGGCACGGGAGTGAGGCATAGCCAGAAAGAGAGGAACAGTGAGCAATGTTCCCATCTTCTGAGGAGCTGATGGGAGGCCAGGCAGCTGACTGCACTTTAGTAAGTGTGAAAAACAAGAAGACGTCACTGAAACTTATTCTTGGGAACACTCAGGGTAACTCTGAGAGTGGCCACAAAACCTGGGCCCAGGGCCAGGCTGTGTTAGTGCAATAGCACCACAAGATGGCGCCATTGGCTCGAGGAACACAGAGTGTCGGCCCAGTGCTGGTGAGGATTTTGTTTCGGCCCTGCTTTAGGGAACAAGGCTTAGATCTGTAGAATGAAAATGATGGAAGTGAAAAATCAGGGCTGCTAGAAGCTGCTTTTCATCAGGTCAGAAGCCTTTCTTTTTTACCATTTTAAAACATTTATTTTTTACTGATACACAAATATTTGTACATATTTATGAGGTACGTGTATCTTTTGTTACATGCATAGACTGCGTAATGATCAAGTCGGGTTTTTTATCATATCCGTCACCGCAAGTATCATTTATATGTATTTCAAACACTTCAAGCCCTCTCTTCTAGCTTTTTTGAAATATACAATACCTTGTTGTCAACTCTGGTTATCCTACTCTGCTGTCAAACATTAGAACTTATTTCTTCTAATTGTGTGTTTGTATCCATTAACCAAGCCTCTTTACCCCCATCTCCCACTACACACCCTTCCCAGCTTCTAGTGTCTGTCATTCTACTCTCTATCTCCATGAGATCAGTGTTTCTAGCTCCCACATATGAGTGGGAACATTTGACATTTGTCTTTCTGTGCTTGGTTTATTTCACTTAACATGATGACCTTCGGTTCCACCCATGTTGCTGCCAATAACATGATTTCACTCTTTTTTTTTATGGCCAAATAGTATTACATTGTGTATATGTACCATATTTTCCTTATGTATTCATCCATTGATGGGTATTTAGGTTGAGTCCATGTTTGCTATTATGAACAATGCTGCAATAAACAAGAGGGTATACATATCCCTTTAATGCACTGATTTCCTAAGCTTTGGATGAATACCCAGTAGTGGAATTGGTGAATCATATGTTAGTTCTATTTTTAGTTTCTTGAGAAATCTCCATACTGTTTTACATAATGGCTGCACTAATAATTTACATTCCCACCAAAGTATGTAAGAGTTCCCTTTCCTCCGCATCAAGCCAGAAAGCTTTGACATTCAGAACAACCTAGCAATGTCTAAGGGGCATCCAGCTGTTGGTGGCTGACCAGGTCACTCTTGTTCGCATGACAGAAGGATACCTGGAGGAGTCTTTCTACCCACTGGATTAGTGAAAATAAAATCTTTTTCTACCAACTGGTAGAATCCTCTTTTGAAGTAAAAAATCTTTTCCATTTTTTATTTTCACTTTTTCAAAGTTATTATATAGTGAAGGCTTATATGAAAGGAAATGTGTTAAAGGCCTCAAGTCCACTTAATCTTCACAGTAGCCCTGTGGCCTTGTTATTACCTCATTTTACAGGTGGGGAAACTGAGGGCTGAAGAGATTAAAGCCACTTACCCAGAAGATGAAACCAGGACTTGAACCCAGCTAGATGTGTCTCCAAAGCCTGTGAACGGAACCACTGTGCTATACCACCACCCAGTCGGTATTTATTCAGAAATGCGCACGTCTACATGGCGGCCTTTCTCAGTCCAGTCTTCTGTGACTTGCAGCAAAAACATCTTACAGAGACATGGTGTGGCAGGGGAAGAATGGGTATTTCAGGTGCCCATAAGCGGGGACCTAACCCATTCCTTAGCAGTTAAAAGTTCCCAGGACATCTTTATTTCTCTTCTTCCTTCTTCCTAGTATCTCTTCTGAGCATGAAATGCTATCAGCTGCTTCTACTAGCTGAAAAAACAACAGCTGCCTCCACAACCATCTAGGAAGGGCCCTGCACCTGGTGATTCAACTCCCTCCTTTTGCAACTTCCTTTCCAGGCCTGTCTCTCCCGCATCACCTCGCAAACACATTTCTTTTTCCTCAGTAAATTAATCTGTGAAATGGAAAGCAAGCCGGTTGCATTAATTCTTAGCAAAGTGTACACAACTGAGAGTCATTGCAACATATTATCCAAATATCATCCAAATAAGCGGTGTTTGCCTTTGGAGCAAAAGGAATGTGATTTCAGTGATGATATTTCAGCCTATATATTTTTTATAGCTCAATGCTTTTGCTGATTCGGGGAGACAGACCCTGAGGAAAAGATCACAGTCAGGGAGAAAGGGTAAGGCCTGCAACTAAAAAGGATCCATTAGTAATTATGAAATTTCACACACATCTGGTGCTAAACATTCTATGATAATAAGCAAAGCTAAAAAGAAGGCTATTTCTTTCCTAGGCTAATTCCATGGTCTGAACATAATACGCTCTTTTTTTCCTCAACTGGAGAAGGATAGACTACTTAAAAAAACAAGAAAGCTGAGGAAATCATTGGCTACTTTAACAATGATATAAACTATTCCAAGGTGACAAAATAACTCTAGTTTTCTTTATATAAAGAAAAAACTCCAGCTAATAAATGTGGAAGGAATGGTAGAATTAGAAAATCCCCGCCGGGTGCAGGGGCTCATGCCTGTAATCCCAGCACTTTGGGAGGCCAAGGCGGGCGGATCACCTGAGGTCAGGAGTTCGAGACCAGCCTGGTCAACATGGCAAAACCCCGTCTCTACTAAAAATACACAAATGAGCTGGGCGTGGTGACGCGCA
This sequence comes from Theropithecus gelada, assembly GCF_003255815.1. NCBI lineage: Eukaryota > Metazoa > Chordata > Mammalia > Primates > Cercopithecidae > Theropithecus > Theropithecus gelada. The sequence continues at coordinate 80,866,926 of NC_037683.1, forward strand.
TCTATAATCCCGCTCGGGAGGCTGAGGCAGGAGAATCACTTGAACCAGGAGAGGGGAGGTTGCAGTGAGCCAAGATCATGCCGCTGCACTCCAGCCTGGGTGACAGAGGGAGACTTCCTCTCAAAAAAAATTTTTTTTAAAAAAAGGAAAATCCCCATCTTTCAATCCCTAATTGAAATAACTGCTTCCAGCAACATAGTGAGCAAATGAAAAATTGTAGAGAAAAGATGGAAGGTGGAGTTTGAAATGGAGGGGTCTGGCTGACATTACTGACCCCCACTGATCTTGCCTGATGGACTAAAGACCCTCTGTGTCCCTTCGGAAGTGACGCAGTAGGCAGTGGACCAGCATCTCCTGGGAAGTGCATCTCCCTCAAACATTTGCACCCATATCAAAGAAGCCTCTAGATCTGCTTCCACTCTACAGGAAGCATGGGGGATACGGGAAGAAATTAAGTGACTCCACGAGGAAGCGAACACACAGTTTCAGAATGGAGAACATTCTGCTGAGCAATGGACTCCATTTCCTCACAAAGCGGGAGTCCACTGTGCAAATGAAAAGACGTAAGAAACATAGAACCAAATACAGCATGTGGACCCCCATCAGACAAACCCACAGTAAAGGGGGAGCGAGGCTGGAGACAACTCGGAGATTTTTATGAACTTGGTCTTATGATACCAACGAATTACTTTTAATTTTGTCAGATCTGATCATGGCATTGTAATTATATATGAATATGTCCATTTTTAGAGATGTTTACTGAAGTACATAAGGGTGAAATGACATTATTTGCTTTAAAGACTACCTACCTCAACCAAAAGGAAGAAACAGGAAATGGGATGGACGGATCAAGTGCCGTGTAGTCTTTATAACTGCTTAATGTTGGTGATGTGTAGATTAGGGTTCATTTCACTATTCTCTCTATATGTGGGCCTTTTATTTTTTAAAAATAAAATTTTGTTTTGTTTGTTTTTTGAGTCAGGGTCTCACTGTGTCACCCAGGCCAGAGTGCAGTGGTGTAGTCATGGCTCACTGCAGTCTCAACCTCCCTGGGCTCAGGTGATCCTCCCACCTCAGACTCCCAAGTAGCTGGGACTACAGGTGCTCGCCACCACACCCGGCGAATTTTTTATGTCTACTGTTTAGCAGAGGCGGGCTTTCTCCATGTTGCCCAGACTAGTCTTGAACTCGTGGGCGCAAGTGATCCATCTGCCTCAACCTTCCTAAGTGCTAGGATTACAGGCATGAGCCACTGCACCTGGCCAAACATTTTTTAAAAATCAAAAAGACATGCTCACTTCAGTGACATCAAGTAGGACGAAAGGCAATTCAGTAAGTTGATGATATTTTCAGCTTTGATGGAACACATCCACAGCCCCTGGCAGAGTTCATCATCAGCGTCAGGTCCCTGAAATCATCTGTCAGGTCCCAAATGTCCCCCTTGTCAAAATGCATTGCATTCCATTTACCCATCTCAGAAAGATAGATGGCGCCATCAGCCTGGTTAGGATTGGTTTCAGCGACCAAGCATTTCTAATGAGAACACACTGCAGAAACCAACCACTTCCTTGTGTAAGACATTTAGCTACAAACCCTGGTGGTTAAGCTGCGATGGGTTCTGCCAGCTTTGAGCTTGGGTCACAGACCTGTTCGAGGGCAAGTGTTCTTCCAGCACTCAAAGAAAGAGATGCTCGTTGACGCAGATGGCTCTGAAACATATGAAAAGAAGCTCACCTCCATTCATAAGAAGAGAATGCAAATGAAAGCATACTGAGATTTTCAAGTTGTGGGAAATTATAATTGAAAACACACTCACTGGGGATGTGGGAAAACTGACATTCTCGTCCTTTACTGGCGGGAGTATAAACTGGAGCAATGCCTATAAGGGGACAAATTGGCAATGTCTAGTAAAATTACCGACGCATGTACGCTCTGCGCAGAAATTCGTCTTCCACGAATTTATGCAACTTACACTTGCTCCCACTTCAAATCACATTTGTCTAAAGTTATTTATTACTAAATCGTTTAATAGTACATGACTTGAAAACTTAACATATTTATCAGAAGGGGACTGCTAAATAAACTATGGAACAGCCAAATACTACGTAATTTTTTAAATGAAGAAACTATCTTTATAATTATATGTAACTATCTCCAAAACACAGTAAGTGGACAGAAAAAAAAGGCAAGGTAAAACAACTGTGCATATAGTTAATTTTTAAAGAAAATGAAAAAAAGAATACTTATGCTTGCATGTGCAGAAAACATTTCTGGAAGGGCTGGACACAGTGGCTTATGCCTGTAATCCCAACACTTTGGGAGGTTGAAGCAGGAGGATCACTTAAGTCCAGGAGTTTAAGACCAGCCTGGACAACATGGTAGGATGCTGTCTCTACAAAAAAATAAAATAAAATATATAACAAAAATTAGCTGGGCATGGCGGCGTGTGGCTACAGTCCCAGCAACTCATGATGCTGAGATTAGGAGGATCACTTGAGCCTGGGGAGGTCGAGGCTGCAGTGAGCTGCACTCTGGCCCGGGTGATAGAGCAATGCCCTGTTTCTAAAAAGAAAATTAAAAATAAAATATTTTTGGAAGGATGCCCAAGACACTAATAACATTGGTTGCACTCAGGTAGCTGGGAGGAGGGAGAATTTTCACTGTAAATCTTTTTGTCTTTTTACTTTAGAGCTCTTAAATCCCTGACCTTTTCAAAAAATAAAAACAATTTCCTAACACAGAAAACAAAAAAAATTGTCAGGTGACTTTCAAACCAAGCTTGAAGGGAAAACATCGTATTTTAATTAGGTGCTAGTCTGGGACTGGGAGCTGGAAATTGTACCCACTGGAACGTGGGCCACTAAATGGCAAAAAGAACAAAACACAGTTAAAGCTCCCTGTAGGGGCAAAATATTTCACAGCCAGTTAAAGCCAACTTACAGTAGCTGGTCAACTTAATGCCAGTTTCATCTTACACTCAGGCTTCACTCTCCTGATGAGCTGGTCTCTGAAATCCTGAGGAGCAGACTCTGGAGGATGTGCATGTCAGAGCCCCTGCGTTTCAGCCCATGACGGGCTCTGGGATGTGACTCTGAGAGGGAAATCCAGCTCGGCACCAGCGTCTGCATGACCCTGAAGCAGTGGCTTAGCGATTCTGGGCCTTCCGCTGGGCAAATGCACATATCAAGAATGCATCACTGAAACAGCACAGTGGACTCGAGTTGGTTTTTCAAACATGTCCGTTCAAGTGAGGACAGAGCCTGTTTTTAAAATCTATGAAACAATTCCTGTTAAAAAAAATAGTACAGGAACAACAAAAAATGTACCTGCCTTTTAGGGCTATTATGAAGATAAGTGAGTTGATACACGCACACAAAATAAAAGTCAGCTATGGCCAGTGCAGTGGCTCATGCCTGTAATCCCAGCACTTTGGGAGGCCGAGGTGGGCGGATCACCTGAGGTCAGGAGTTCGAGACCAGCCTGGCCAACATGGTGAAACCCCATCTCTACTAAAAGTACAAAAATTAGCCGGGTGTGGTGGTGGGTGCCCGTAATCCCAGCTACTTGGGAGGCTGAGGCAGGAGAGCTGCTTGAACCCGGAAGGCAGATGTTACAGTGAGGAGAGATCGAGCCATTGCACTCCAGCCTGGGTGACAAAAGTGAAACTCCGTCTGAGAAAGAAAGAGAGAGAAAGAGAGAGAGAGAGAAAGAAAGAGAAGAGAGAGAGAAAGGAAGGAAGGAAGAAAGGAAGGAAGGAAGAGAGGGAGGGAGGGAGGGAGGGAGGAAGGAAGGAAGGAAGGAAGGAAGGAAGGAAGGAAGGAAGGAAGGAAGGAAGGAAGGAAGGAAAGAAAGATGCAGCTATTATCATCAGGAAGGGAACATGGGATTTGGAAATACTTAAAGCTCAACATATCTATAGCGTCTGTTCTGCTTGACAGCAGTCAGTCATCTTAAAGGTCATGCCAGCATATCTACAGACCACACGATGTGACCACTCTGAAGAATGACAGAAGGTAGGATTTTGGAGCTGAAAGGGCTCATGTCCCTGTGGTGTCGCCTCTTAGTGTTCACTGTGTGCTTTTCTCCACAGCTTCCCAGGCATGCAAAAAACTCTACCTCCTGGTCCCTTCCTCTAAGTGAAACCACCAAACTGGATCTAGCCAATGAAATGTGAGCACAGGCGAGGACCTGGAAAGCCTGCCAGCAAACCACGTGTGGAAATGGTCAAGCCACAGTAAAGAAGGAAACTAAAGCCAGAGTGGCTGTAATCCCAGCACTTTGGGAGGGCAGATCGCCCGAGGTCAGGAGTTCAAGACCAGCCTATCCAACATGGTGAAACCTGCCTCTACTAAAAATACAGAAAAGTAGCCAGGCGTGGTGGTGTGCACCTGTAATCCCAGCTACTCGGGAGGCTGAGGCAGGAGAATCATTTGAACCTGGGAAGTGGAGGTTGCAATGAGCCAAGATCATGCACAGCACTCCAGCGTAGGAGACAGAATAAGATTCTGTCTCAAAAAAAAAAAAAAAGGAAACAATTCTTCTGTCACTGCCTAGAGAGCTGCCAAACCCATGGCAGATTCTGCATGGGTTAAAGTTTTAAAATAAACTTTTATGTGTTAAACCACTGAAATTTTGGAGTGTGTTAGTGAAGTGTAGCCTAGGGTAGCCACACCCAGCCCTTACTGGCTTTAAAGGTATCGCTGTTTTCAGTAAGGTTACAGGAGCTTACAAAATGTTTTTGCTTTTAGAGGGAAATTGACCCATGTGGTATGATGAAACCAGTTAGCTTTCAGGCTGGTCAGAATTTACAGGCTGTTTGTAATATACGCCATTCGCTTGGGTAGACAGATCTTTGAAAGCATCAGGTCCATGCGCTCGCTTCAGCAGCACACATACCAAAATCAGAATGACACAGAGAAGATTAGCAAGGATGACTCACACATTGGTGAACCATTCTATAAAACAAACAAACAAGCAAAAACTGGAACCACAGTGGCATAAGGTTGACAAAACAGAACTTTTGGTACAAAAAAGTTGGGAAACATGGAGAGTTGTCCGCTCGTTTTAGGGATGAAAACAGAGACCCTGGGAGAAGCTAGGGACCTGTCCTAGGTCACATCTAAGCCTTATAAGGAGCAAGTCTCCAGGTCAAATGTCAAGGGGGAGAGGTAAAGAGCCCTCCTGCTTTAGATCAGCCTGGTCAGGCTCAACAGGCACTCAGGGATTTCAGCACCCCCAAAAAAGTTCCTGCCTGTTCTAGGGAAAATTTTAGGGAATCGAATACCCTACATGGATCTGTCCCAAATTCAGCAACAGGAAAGAAGCACAAATGAGTGAGACCAAGGCAGGGAGCATCTAATTTGTTTCCGTACGATATTGACAGATCTTCCACCTTTTCCAGAAACGCCTAAACACTTGGTGCATATGTGAGATCTCTGGATTTTTCAATGTTGGAAATCATTTGAAAATGAAAACAAGAACTCTGTACTAATCAAACAAAATACACCTGAGGACTGCATTAGGCCTTCAGCCCATTTTGTTACCACTTCACCTTTCCTGTTTTCTTAACTGCAGGGACATGACCGTGGCGACAGCTACAGTCATACCACAGACACGTCGCTTCCAGTAGCATTACAAGATTTAGCTAACAAAACCATAGGATGCCCAGTTGAATTCAACTTTTGATAAACAATGGATAATTTTTTAGTATAAGTATGTATAGGCAATACATTTATTATAGGGTATAATTATGTCCAGGGAATATTATGTATTATATATTATATCACATGTTATATGTATCAGTATTATATTATATATTATACTTATGTAATATTCCCTGGACATAGTTATATTCTACAAATATATATATAGATATACACACACATACACATAAAAATATATACCTATACAAATTCAGCCTGGGACATGCTTATGCTAAAAAATTATTCACTGGTTATCTGAAATTCAAGTTTAACTGGTGTCTTATATATGGACCAAGACAGTTAATGAGCTCTTCTTTCTTTGGTGGTAATTTATCAGGAAATCTGGAAAACAAAGGTATCTGGGTCCAGCTAGGCTCAGAGCAAGTCACCAAAGCTCTGGTGTGTGAATAACTGTCTGGGATGATGTAGGAAGGACTTGATCCCACCCACAGAGTGGCTACTCTCCTGGGCAAATGACCACTGGAACCGGCTGTCTGCTCAGGCTCCCCTGGCTTCCTTCCAGGTGGGAGGCCTTTAGGCCACAACAGCAATGCATTTTATTCTCCCTGTCCCTTCCGCTCCCTGAGGGTCACGCCCACTCCCCATGGGTGGATCCTCTGCAGGCCGCGCTGGCTTCGGCCCTGCCCTTTCCTCTCCCTGCCATGATGGCTGCAGCAGATGCTGGGGCTCCCAGAGCACAGGTGGGCTCACTTCACTTGTCCTCCGAACACTCATCGTGCCCTTACTGCTGGTGGGGGCCAGAGCTATGGAGCTCAGCTGAGGTTGCTCCAGGCCTCCCTCCCACCCCTTGGGAGAGGGAGGCCAGCTCAGAAACCACAATCCTCCCTCCTTCCTGTAGACTTAACTATCTCACCTTGTCCACCCTGCTCCCCGGTGGAGCTGCAGATATTCCTGTTAGCCGGGAAGCCAAACAGAGATCCCAAATGCTACCATCTGCCTCGAACCACCCCCATATGGTGGCACAGGTCAGTCCCATGATTGGGCAGGGTCAGAACTGCACCACCGAACATGCCGGAAGCCCCGCTTTGTCCAAAGAGTCTCCATCTTCACTGCTCCTTCCTTGCCCTCTTCCTCCTCCTCCTTCAAAGGCACGCTGGCAAGGCAACTGGGTCCTCCACCCACATTTCAAAATGCTTTCTGACTGGGTCTCACTCTGACTTTAAAAAAAGAAAAATTCTCTTTGGGTAATTTTTCTTTTAATTGGTCAAACCAATCCATAACTGTGAAGCGCAAATAATTGTGCTTGCCCCCCAAGCCCTGTGGGGATGATGTGGTTAGTAGTATTCATAGCTGCTGATTACTGGTGCTAACCACCCCCCGCCCCCGCCCCGGGAGCCTTATTACAATGATTTGGACAAATTCACATGTGCTTTTACCCTGAGAGAGTGTTTTATTCACCTGGGTGGGTAATTTAAAGACGAGCAATATACTTCAAGTATTATGACTAGATTTGCCTTTTCCTCCTTCACTGGAGGGCCTGACTGAGTTCTCTAAGGCTGCTCCCTGGACAGGAGTGGACTTCAAGGACAGGAGTGGACTTCAAGGTTCTCACTGCAACTGTGGATTCCTGGGAGGGAGGGAGATATCCCCTCCCAGAAGTTCTGGTTGAGAAGATTTAAAGATGGATTCAGAATCTAAATTGTTTGAACAGACACTTTAGGGGATTCCAGATCCAGTGAGTCATAGACACCACTTGGAGAAAATATGAATGAAATGGTTTTCCTGGCTATTACTTGCCTAGCAGTTTTAATAAAGTTGTGTCTTAAAATTACATTTCCTCCATGGTGGCATTAGATAATTCACATTTGAGTTTAAGCCGCAAGCCATAGTCAACACGCATGCATGTCATCAGCCAGGCTGAAACTTCTAGGAGGGTCTTCAGGGCCCCACGGGCTAGGGGCTTCTTGGAAATCCCCTGCCAGTCCAATGCCGTGGGGTGGGGAAATATGAATGCCATGGTCTGTAGTCACAGCTGTCCTGGGAGAGGGATCCTTGAATTTGAGTTAAATGAAATGTAGTAAAGATGTCATTGAAATACCCTCACATCTTTTTCTGGCTTGGCCAAGAGATGAACCAACCAGGAGGACTAACAAGCGGCGGGAAAATGCTGACTTCACGCATTTACCTCCACTGGCCTCCAGGGGGCAGCAGAGCCAGGAAGACCATTCAGGCAGGCGGCTCAGGGAAAGGGAAGGTCTTGGTCGCTCTCACCTGCAGGGTTTCACGCCATGTCCTCTCAGGCTCCCGGGGGTTGCCCTCGACAGCCACGGCCGCAACTCCCACCTCTGATGGAGGCGGCCTCGGGCCCAGGAGAAAGCCAAGCGGCTGGGCAAAGGTCCAGGAGCCCCAAAAAGCTCTGTGAACTCCCGAGCCCATAAACTGGATCCAAAGTCCTGAGACCAAAGCCCACATCCACCCCTTCCAGATAATTAACCCTGAGAAAGTTACTTCTTTGCTTCCTCATCTGCGAAACAGGAATGGTGATCTACTGACCTCATGTGGTTGTTGAGAGGATTAAATGAGTTAATAGATGTTAACAACGGCTAGCACAGAGTAAGTGCTTTTTAAATTTATTATTAAGAGACAGGGTCTTGCTCTGCCGCCTGGGCTAGAGTGCAATGGCACAATCATAGCTTACTGCAACCTCGAACTCCTGGGCTCAACAGATCCTCCTGTCTCAGCTTCCCGAGTAGCTAGGGCTACAGGTGTGTACCACCACAGCTTTTTAAAATTTTTTGTAGAGATGAGGTCTCACTATGTTGCCTAGGCTGGTCCCAAACTCCTGGGCTCAAGTGATCCTCCCACCTTGGCCTCCCAAAGTGCTGAGATTACAGCTATGAGCCACCACACCCAGCCAGAATAAGTGCTTTTTAAATGCTCGCTCCTGTGTTCACTTAACTCCAAACCAGTTTTGGAAAATGTGGGATTCTGGGTAGAATCGGGGTTTTTTGTTTTGTTTTGTTTTCTGTTTTTTGGTTTTTTTGAGATTGAGTTTCGCTCTTGTTGCCCAGGCTGGAGTGCAATGGCGTGATCTCGGCTCACCACAACCTCCACCTCCCGGGCTCAAGCTATTCTCGTGCCTCAACCTCCCGAGTGGCCAGGATTACAGGTGCACGCCACCACGCCTGGCTAATTTTTGTATTTTTAGTAGAGACGGGGTTTCACCATGTTGGTCAGGCTGGTCTCAAACTCCTGACCTTGTGATCCACCTGCCTCGGCCTCCCAAAATGCTGGGATTACAGGCGTGAGCCACCGTGCCTGGCTAGAATTGTTTTTTAATAAATTAATTTGCATTTGGGTTGGATTTAGATGTTTCAAAATAATACCTAGCAGGTGCTTTGAATTGCTAATTTGACTAAATCAGTGTTGAATTAATAAGATTTTCTCTCTAAGGGTATAAACAGTGGTATACAAAGCATTATTCCAATTCTCAAAACTCTGGATACAATAAGATATCTTTAATACTAAGCTGCATTAGACATAATGTTTCTTGAAGATTCAGGATCTGCAGTGAATCTCAAATATTACTGTATTAGAGATATGCAGACATGCTGGTTCACAGGGCTGTCTTGAAGATAGAAAACTGAATAAATAAATCAGCTGGGCGCAGTGGCTCACACCTGTAATCCCAGCACTTTGGGAGGCCAAGGCGGGCGGATCACGAAGTCAGGAGATCAAGACCATCCTGGCCAATATGGTGAAACCCCATCTCTACTAAAAATACAAAAATCAACCAGCTGTGATGGTGCACACCTGCAGTCCCAGCTACTCCGGAGGCTGAGGCAGGAGAATTGTTTGAACCTGGGAGGCGGAGGTTGCAGTGAACCGAGATCATGCTACTGCACTCCAGCTTGGTGACAAAGTGAGACTCCATCTCAAAAAAAAAAAAAGAAAAAGAAAAGAAAACTGCATAAATCAGTGTTTGCTGTGGGCATATTCATTCATTCGTGTTGTTTTACATATGCTGTTGTCTACTCAGGCAGCCCCAAATGATATATGCCCACCTGGTTGCTGGTGGCCTGAGCTGGTTTTAGATCAGGGACAATCCATAGAGATATACTGAGGTCAGAATGGTGGGCTGACCTAACAGATGCAGGTAGTAGATGCTCAATAAAGGCTAGTTCTCCCAGCTCCCTTTCCAACGTCTCCCTTCATTTTTAATCTCAAATCCATTGAGTGAGATTTTTTTGAAACTGTAATTGAAACTACTTCCTATTTTCTCAAGGGGGACAGGCCAAAGGAGATAGGTTGACAAAGATTTATTTATCCATGGCTTCCACAGCTATTCCTTTCAATGCTCAAGCTGTTCTCTAGCAACTCATTCATTTTTCTTTCTCTCTCTTTCTCTAGGGTCTCTGCTAGATTTTGGTATACCTTTGAGCAAATAGAAAAGGGCTTCTAAAACAGCACATTTTCTGGTCTGACAAATTTTAAAAGGGCACCCACTCTGGATCTGAGGCCCCACTTGCCCCTTGGCTGGACCCATTGGTGCAATACACAAAATGGACAGCCACCACAGCAGCCTATTTCACCCAGTGATCCCTGAAGGCAGAAGCAACAAGGAAAGCCAGGGGCTGCATGGACAGCCAGCAGTCTGCTAGTGAGGACAGAGCTCACTGGTATTGCCATAGCAGCCCCTGGGGCTGAGAAAAGTCCCACGTTTAACTCACCCACCCTCCCTCTATAGCAACCATCACACATCTGGTTCTGCCATATTTGGCTAGGAGACAGAGATACTTCCACAGATCTTAGGAATCTTTCCTTTTAATCACAGTGGCAGGATGAGGTCATGGTCTAAAACCAACAAGCAGTGACTCAAGTCTTCTGAAGTGATAATTTTTCTCAATAACTGCTGAGTTTACTTTTGGTTAAGTCCAGTGGCTTTGCCCATGGGATTTATGAAACTCTTGACATAGCCTAACAGTCTCAGCAAACTCTCAGAATCCAATTAGTAAATAAACTTCATTGTAATTTAAGGGAAAACCACTACCTTTCCTATTTACCCTTCACACTGAAATAGTAAATGATACTGTGGGAACATTGAAGCATATCCAGAATAGACCATCAACAAAAGGCAAGATTGCCTCTCCTGAGCCGCCTCTGCCCTCTGAGATTAGAATTTGGGGAGGATGCATTCAGAAATGATTTTTTTCCCAGTAATGACAACGTTCAGTACCACATAAGAAATGAAATTGAAGCATTGATCTTATTCTTCAAATATAAGATAGCTTCAATATTAAAATTAACATATAAATTTAGCATCCATCTTATTTTCGACTCACTTCTGCTGAGTAAATGCACATATAAAGAATGAATCACTGAAACAGTATGCAGTGAAATAAAGTTCATTTTTCAAATATGTCAGTTCAAATGCAGTCAAAGCCTGTTTTCTGGGCACCCAACAAATGTTCCCAAGATGCTCCTTCTCCCACCGCTCCCACCCCCTCTATCCTTAGGGCAAGCTAGGGACCTTGGGATTTGAGTCCCTAAAGAGCAAGTCTGGTAATACAGGACTGTTACACCTCTTACCTCCTTCTCTAGTCCTGTTTCTTTTTATACATTTGAAATGTTCTTAGGCTCTTATGAGCCTGTTGACGAACTTAACAGCCTGGACCAGTGGTCCAGAATCACTGCCCCTTTTCTGTGGTACCTGTGCCTCTCAACTTTGCCCTACCATTAATTTCAGCCATATCCATGTACCTAACAAATGTCTAGCTTCTCAATTCATCTATAAAACTACTTCCTTCCACCCCCATCAACAAGAATGTTGCTATTTCTTAAAGCTCAAATCTCGAGGGCAAAACCTATTCCCAGATGTCACTAGTAAACTGGAAATTGTGGGACAGCCAGAAGGATCACCAGTGCCAAAAATTCTGGTCCTCCCCTTGGGGGAAAGAATAGCACATTTAAGCTCTTATCAGGTCCTTCACCAACCAAATTTCCAGAAACAAGCAAGTCTGATCCCAAATGTATGCTCAACCAAATAATTGACATTGATGCCAACATTGTTTGAACTAGATCCAGGGTATGTTCTAAGACTGTTTACATGTTGATGTTTACCCTTGCCCTAGAAAAGTAGGTGGGAATGGGGGAGAAAAGGCTTAACATCTCAGCATAAAAGTTTATAGCCTTCAGCCCTTTTACATGGCATAGATCTAAAAAGAAAACCCAAGGATGTGATGAAGAGGGAGGTCATTCTCACATCTTAGTGAGTGTACAAATTACCTGGAGAGGATGATAAAAATCTACTGTTTAGGCTACCAGGGATTCTGACTCAACAAGTCAGACCCAGGAATCCACACTAGAAATTAAGCACCTGGGTACATGGACCACACTTTGACACGAATGCTCTGGAACATAACTAACCCACCCACACTCACAGCATCTTAGACAGACAAAGCATTTACACCAACACTAGGAGTGGGCAGATCCACCAGAAGGGAGGAGAGGCATTGTGGTTTAATGTAGATTAACTTTCTCTATGACTGGGTTGACACACAAGTCAGACATCGGTTGATGAAAACTGAAAGTGTACAGCCTAGCCCGGCCCCCACATGTGTTGCCTGTGTGACAGAGGGAATTACAACAGAAGTTGGTTTTTTTTTTTCTCTTAATCCAGTTGTTCAGTTTCATGTGAAAGAATAACTGAGAACCTGTGGGCAGATAAGTATTCATTTCCCTTGAATTCTACATGCTGCGGCAGGATGGTCTCTGAGAGCTGAGTTAGAATCCAAGAGGTTTGCCTCTTTAACCAGAGGGGGCTCAGAAATCGGGACTCAGAGGGAGTAAAACTGAATGCTGGGAGGACATAGGATCTTAACACCCAATTTCTCATTTCTGACCCCTGACCACACTTACCCCACTGAAGCAAACATTTCTTTCTTTAGATTTTTTTTTTTTTTTGAGACGGAATCTCACTCTGTCACCCAGGCTGGAGTGCAGTGGCATGACCTCGGCTCACTGCAACCTCCACCTCCCGGATTCAAGCAATTCTCTGCCTCAGCCTCCTGAGTAGTTGGGACTACAGGCACCCTCCACCACGCCTGGCTAATTTTTGTATTTTTAGTAGAGACGGGTTTCACCATTTTGGCCAGGCTGGTCTCAAACTCCTGATCTCAGGTGATCCACCTACCTCGGCCTCCCAAAGTGCTGGGATTACAGGCATGAGCCACCATGCCAAGCCTCTTTTTTCGGATTATACTGAGGACCAAAAATACCTGCACTAGCCCACAAATAAATTGCTTTACAGATAATTCCATTTTGCTGGCCATCATAAAGAGGTCAATGATAATGATTTATAGGCAAAATCAAGCTGTAAGGATGCCGTATCAGTGAGGTTTTGTTCAGTTTGGGTGGTTCAACCTGAAGTAATATCTGAGGACAGGCTTTGTAGCATCTTGGCTTAGGTGCTGTGGTACATTATCATTATTGCTTGTTAAATGTGGGTAAACTTTTGCAATGAAGATGCCTTTAAAATACATTTGTCCTAGATAGGTCCAGACATCAGCACTTCATTGCTACATAAAATGTCCTGGACATGTCTTTAGAATCAGGGGGCAAACCACTTTCTCCTCCATGCCCTTTCTTCCTTATATAAACATTAATGTTTAAATATAACCTTAACAAGAAACCATATTTATTTATTTTTTTATTTATTTATTTTTTGAGACAAGGTCTGGCTCTGTGGCCCAGGCTAGAGTACAGTGGTACAATCTCTGCTCACTGCAACTTCCGCCTCCCCAGCTCAAGCCATCCTCCCACCTCAGCCTCCCAAGTCGCTGGGACTACAGGTACATGCCACCACGCCTGGCTAATTTTTGTATTTTTTGTAGAGACAGGGTTTTGCCATGTTGCCCAGGCTGGTCTCAAACTCGTGAGCTCAAGCGATCTGCCTGCCTCAGCCTCCCAAAGTGCTGGGATTATAGGCATGAGCAACCATGCCTGGCCCATATTTACTTTTAAACACTCTAGTGTGTAACTATGTCAATTAAATACATACTAGTCCAACTAGTACAGGGAATTTTTTCCCCTCAAAGGTTTTTCTTGTCAAAAGTGCCCAATGGAAATAAAAATGAGAAGGCTCTTTTGTTTTAAATATTTCCCTTCCCATGGGAACCCATTCAAGGGTGGGGAGCATCTCAGGCTGAGAGAACTTGCCCTTTTCCCTCCCACGACCAAAGTCTTATTCCTGCAGTGGGAGCTCTCTCTGCATCCTTGTCATGTAGAGGCTTTTATTTATTTGCTTATTTACTTTCCCTTCCACATTCATAAGTTTATTGTCTGACCTAAGCAGTCATCTTACCTTTCAAGCACTTTGAAAAATGGAAACAGTAAGTCAGAGAAGCGGTTGGTGTGAGCACCACTGAATATTACTGTTTGAAAATTCTAAAAAAAATCTGAGCAAGAAGTTTGTCATACACAGCACTTCAAGAATGTTTTTAAAATCAAAGAAAAAAGCCCTGGTTTTCAATGTTTGCCTCAAACCAGAATGCCATGTTCTCCAAGTAAGAATGAAGGAATGCATGTCTATATTCTGAATGCAAAGCTACTCAATTTAATGAATAGAAGCAATAGTTTTCATGGACTGCGTACTTCCTATGGCAGGTACTGGGCTAAGCACTTTCCTTGCTTCCCACACTCAACTGTACATTGTTGGGAGTTTTCCATTTTTACTTTGTTTTCAATGGGATTCTCCACAAAAAATACCTGCTTATCTTGGACTCATTGGTAGGTAACTTGGACAATACATGGAACGCACATTCTCTTACACATAGTAGGCACTCAATAAGTATCTGTTGGATAAACGGATGGATGAAGAGAATTAACTAACTCCATTCTTGAACAAATTATCTGTCTTTCTTAATGTAGCCCTAAAACTCTGCCATTTATATTTCTCAGGAATGTCTCATTTAATTGATAATTTGATTCCTAACCCATGCATTAGTAAGTCATTTTTACATCAAGTTTCTATTTTTAGAGATCCTCTTTCCACAAGTAGAAATGACATAAACCAAGTTCGTCTTCTTAGTTTATTTTTCTTCTAGAGTCCTTAGCATGCTACATTAACCTGACAAAGCTTAATCTTGTGTTCGTTTCACAATACATTTCATGCAGTTCACAGCTGTGATTGGTTTTACATTGACATTACACATGTTTCGATTCAGCCATGTGAAAAGAGTAATTCTTAATGGGGTTTGTCTCTGAAAACTGTCCAAGCTTAAATAAGCACATGAGCAGTTCACTCTATTCTTAAGTGCATCTCTCTTTAAAATGCAAGGATTTTTAGCATAAGAATATAATGTCCCTGTTTATAGTCCATTTGCAACAGAACCACTTCCTTTAGGTTTCACATATCCTGAGGAATCCACTTTTACAAAATTGCATTCAAGTATATTATTTCATTTAACATTCCAGGTTGGGTTTAGGTGCAAGGCTGACCTTCAGCTTTATATCCCCAAATAAATCTTCCATGGACCCAGCCTTCCCAAGACTATTCTTAACATTAGACTCTCTTTTACAATAAACATTCAGCACTAAAGCCACCGAGCAGAGCTATTTGGCATTTTCCAGTGAAGTGCAAGAAGTTAAATAAGTTACGTTTTTATTGCTAATGTATAGAATCAAGCACAGTCACTTTGTCAAACAGAAGGAAAGGGCATACACAAGATGTGGCCTCTCCTCAGATGCCTCAGGGACAAAACGCACAGAAAATGTCCCCTGACCGCCACCCATCCAGCACCACTTTAAGATGATGTATTGAGTATTCTAGAGTCTGAGGAGTCAGACCTCTCATCATAGTCGTCCTCGGTGTAAATGGACTGCTTTGACACAATTGGACACCCATCATCAGGGATGGAAATCCGAGGGTCTTCCGTGGCACGGGCAGGAAGGACGGGCGAGCTTCTGAAGACGCTGGTAGAGTTACTGGGGAAAGGACTGACGTACTGGGACCTCAGCTGATACTGCTGCTGCAGCGTCATGGTGTTCCACAGGGTGACATCATTGGGCAAAAAGGGGCTCGACTGGTTTCTCGCCAAAGTATTCCTCAGCATCAGCGGGTACCGGGGTGGCTGGGGGAAAGGGTGCTGCAGAGGCACAGCCAAGGGATTGGGGACAACATTACTAGAGTCGGCAGAAAACCTCAAGGTGTCTGGGACTCGAAAGGCTGATCCCACAGACCATTTGGAAGACGAGATGGGGTAGGAGCTCAAGGTATGTTCAAAGATGTGCCCGTTGGAGGGCAA
This sequence comes from Theropithecus gelada, assembly GCF_003255815.1. Taxonomy (NCBI): domain Eukaryota; kingdom Metazoa; phylum Chordata; class Mammalia; order Primates; family Cercopithecidae; genus Theropithecus; species Theropithecus gelada. The sequence continues at coordinate 80,882,893 of NC_037683.1, forward strand.
CACTAGACTCTCGGGTTCTGCGGAAGTTCGCTCTGCTCCCGTGACTGAGGATCGGCTGGACAGAAGGACTTCCACGGCGCTCACCAGGTCCCCGCCACAGCCCTTGAGGATGAGCTCAAGCACCGTTGGCTTCTGGTTGGGGAATATCTTTTTTAACACTTCAAGCGGCGGTCTGTTGGCTTTCAAGCTGAAGGGCAGAGAAACAGTCCCCGAGGGGCCCTCAATCAGGAGGTGATTCTGCTCCGCGTGATACTTGGGGCTGTCCGGGCGGCTCTCAGGGTTGCCTCCGTTTTTCTGGACAGCGTACCCCCCTTCATCCACGGACACTATCTCAGGGCTCTCAGGGGTGAAGCAGCCCTTACTCTTTGCCACATCTGGGGAACTCCTCTGGTCAGTGTCTTTGTCACTAAAGACCTCTGTATTGTCTGCCGGGTTGCCGTCTCCAAGCCGTTCTTCAGTCAAATCTGAAAAACAGAACAGCTGCGTTAATCTTTTCCTGGTGTGCATAAAGAGGAACAGATGTGCTCAGAAGAGACCTGTACACGCGCTTTTTGGAAGAGCAAATGCATCTCAGTGGGTCATAATATACTATAAGCCTTTTTAATTCAGACTGTATCACTGGCAAATGAAACAAAAACCCTGTAAATAAAGATCTAGAAATCAGAGTGGCTTCCTAGAATGCTTTGTGCAAGGAAGTTTGCCTTCAACATAGAATGGCTACATGAACCTATAACCATCGAAAATGTGGCTTTCATAGCAGTAACAATCTCAATAGAGAGCTTTGCGGGGAGACAGGGGGGGACTCCTAGAAGAGCAAAGCTCAGGGAGAAACAGGAAAATGAGCTCAGCTTGTCTTCCAGCTCCTCTTCTGCAAATAAGGTCCCCAGCTGTAATCTAGGGACAGCACCATCCAGATACCCACAGGGAATTTTAATATCTTAAATCTATTTTCCCATAGGTTGATTTTGTGTTAAATATGTCTTATGAACCAATCAGTATATTTCATCAGGTTACCACGTACAATTGCTAGCTAATTCAACTGCTGAAGTGAAAGATACCTCTATCCATTGAAATCTTTCATAAGAAGCCACTTGAGGGATTGGCAAACTTGCTTGCCAATAACTTGGACTAGAAAGCAAATGAAACCAGCTATGACTTCTGGGTGGCAGGATAAGTTGCTGGAGAGGAAAAAAGGAAGTGGCTAGAAAGGGTTTGTGAAACTGCATGGGAGCATTATCCATCAATGAAACAACGCCTCACACTGCACCGCCACGGGGGACACCAGGCAGATACCTGTGCGTGAACTGTTTTGCTGGTTAACGTTCATGGAAAGGACTTGAAGATACTTTTTAAACCAGTGAAATTTGAAGATACCTTTTTGTATCATGAAAAGAAGGAGGGATAAAAAGCTTCCCAAATAAAGCAGAGACTTGCTATAAAGTAAACCAGTAGCAAATTTACCATGTTGACCTACGGACATTTTTACTTAACGGCTGATGATATTACCGGGCTAAGCACACAGAAAAGAATGAGTCAGAGTGGTTTGCTTTGCCGTAGTAAATTCTAACAGGCCGTTATAATAAAGAAACATATTTTTTAGTGGCAAGCTATTTGCAAATAAGAGTTTTATCCTTTTTTGAAACACGCACTGGCTGTGGCTACTCAAAGCCAGGGTAACTGATCGAAAGATGAAAATTCGTAAGGAGCCGGTTGTTGAATTGTAAACAATTGCTTTGCCTGTGGTTTCTGGCGCCCTGCCTGAATGGCCTCATTGTTGCCTTCTCTGTGGGTACACCTGATTATGTACAGATAGCCAGCTGGTGAAATTTCATCAAAGCACCTTCTAGAAACCATCTTGTCCTACACTTGTTTATTTTGAAAGCCTTAAAGGCCTACTTATTAACATTCTTCTAACACAGGATGTATCTTAAGTGTACCCAAAAAACCAAAACTTTGTGAAATTTCATCAAAGCACCTTCTAGAAACCATCTTCTCCTACACTTGTTGTTTATTTTAAAAGCCTTAAAGGCCTACTTATTAACATTCTTCTAATACAGGAAGTATCTCAGGTGTAACCAAAAACCAAAACTTTGCCCTTTAACAAAGCAATAAATATGTGGCAAACATAAGTAAATACATTTTAAAACACTCTTAAATTACCTCAGTGCAAGTATCAACATAAATCTGATAGGAATTCATACTTATCCCAAATTTGCATTTTAATTAAACTGCTTCTTTTTTTAACACAAAATATAAGGTTTCCAATGAGAGGTTCATTTGTGTCACATACATATGAAGCCATCTTCTCTCCTACAGCTTCTTAGGATGGGGGACACAGCTTTTACCTCTTGAGTTAATGTGGTATTTGAACTCATGTCCTTGATCCGAAAGAGGAAAACAGCAACAAAAAGGCTTCTATAGATTTACTTTATAATCAGCTAGATCTATTTAAACTTTCCTGACTCATGACCCATACATACTTCTTGGCTATTACTCTATTATTAAACATTTGAAAATTATTAAACACTTGAAAAGTGATGTATATTAATATACTATCACTTTTAGAAATTGGAAAAACAAGTGAAATACTCTCCCCATGTAAATATGGACATAAAATACTTCTTTAAAATACTATGTACTTCTAAACAGTTTCCTTATTTTTTTAACTTTAGCCTAATTATTATTATCAGCACCAAGTATTTATATTTCTGCAAGATACTGGGAGAAACAGAATAAAGGATGAAAAACACCAAGAAGTGTAAGACCCACGCCCAACTTATGGACCTTATCTTCCAGCTGGGGAAGTAAGACACACATGTGGGAGAAAAAGCAAACAGGGCCTGGCAGCATTTGCTAAGCCTCAAATATGACACACATCGTACACCAATGTTCACAGCAGTAACATTCACAATAGCCGAAAGGTGAAAGCAACCCAAATGTCCATCAATGCATGAATGTATAAAACGTGGTGTACACACACACACACACATACACACACAGTGGGATATTATTCAGCCTCAGAAATGGAATTCTGAAACATGTTATAACATGGATGAACCTTGAGAACATTAGGCTAAGTTAAATAAGTCAGACACAAAAGGACAAATACTGTATGACTCTACTTATATTCGATCCCAAGAATAGGGAAATTCAGAGAGAAAGTAGTATGGTGGTCACCAGGGGCTGGGAGGAAAAGGGAATGGGGAGTTATTGTTTCATGGGTATGGAGTTTCCATCTGTAATGATGAAAAGGTTCTGAAGATGGATGATGGTGATGGTTGCACATTTTGAATAAACTTAATGCCACTGAATTGTACCCCTAAAAATGGTTAAAATTGTAAATTTTGTTATGTATACCACAATTAAAAAAAAGAAAAAAAATATGCCACACAGCGTCATAGTAATATAGAGAATGAGGAGATTTCTTTAAGCAAGAAAAACAATTAGTCCTTCCTGGGAATAAAGGGTACATAGGCACAAATGGAAAGCTCAAAGCTCAACTTTTTCTGAGACAGAGTCTCACTCTGTCACCCAGGCTGGAGTGCAATAGTGGTCTCGGCTCACTACAACCTCTGACTCCTGGGTTCAAGTGATTCTCCTGCCTCAGCCTTCCGAGTAGCTGGGACTACAGGTGTGTGCCACCATACCTGGCTAACTTTTCTATTTTTAGTACAGACAGGGTTTCACTATGTTGACCAGGCTGGTCTCGAACTCCTGACCTCGTGATCCACTCACTTCAGCCTCCCAAAGTGCTGGGATTACAGGAGTGAGCCACCATGCCCAGCCAGCTCAACTATTTTTAAAAGAAATATGTGAACCAAATAGCTCTGTGTTTTAAAAGGTACATCCCCCTTCCCCCACCCACCCCACTCTGGATAAGTTTCAAACACTGAAAACATATTAGGAAGTTTTTTCTCAGGTCTGTCAACCAAAATGACTCTTCCACAGCACACTTCAGGCTTCAGAAAAAAAGTGGATCAAACAGCAGAAGGCTAACTGAAAGGGGAATTAGGGAATGAGGTTCTCACTAACCTAATGACTCTACCATTACAAAAATGGAGTCTTTTTATTTTCAACGTAGCAACAGATATACTGTCCCAATCAACTGAATACTTGATACCAGGATTACAAGTCTGACAATACAAAATTCCACTCGTGTACCTATTTTCCTAAGTTCTGCGGAACAGACGGTAGTGGAATCTTATGTCAGTGCCAGCTTGTTCAGCAACTGTGAACTCTCAGACTGTGAAAGTCACTTTCTCATTTTGTTGTGTAACCCTTTGCCCCTGCTACTGGGACATGCTAGTGCATCATGCACTTCTGGTTACTTGTCAAGGAGTGGTGACAGATTACACTGAAGTCTCCACACTTTCTCCGCAGGTTTCTGTGCTGTCTGGCTATGGCCAAAATATGAGAAAAGCTAACAGGATGTCACAGGAATCAAATCTACAAATTCAGCGTAAACCAACCAACCACCTGAGCTCAGCACTGTTTATACTGTGTTCAAAGGAAAGACAAAGATGATGAAAGAACAACAAGCAGAGCACACCTGTGAGGCTTATGCACCTGAGCCACACACAAAGTCCTGCTAAGGAGTGCTGGGTGAGCTGAATCCCCATCAACATCTAAGGCTGCTGGAGTTTCAAAACTAGGCAAAGGAAGACTAGCCTCTAACTTTGCATCAAGAATAGCTCCTCACCAAACAATAATTTCTTAAGGGCAGAATATACAGTCCCTGCAATTTTGTGGCACTGTGGTCTCTAGTACTAGTTGTGTTATTGCACCTAAACTAAATGTATTGTAAATTATTCTATTATAAATACAGACTTTCACAGGTAATTATAGAGGGTAAGTTCTGAGCCCAGTGATAAAGTGTAATTTAATAACAGGTACTTCTTTACATCTCCAGATTTTTTCCTAAATAAACTTTACAAATCATTCTAGTTGGTTTAAAACATAAAGGCCTTTTTAGACATAGAACTGTGAAACTGCCAACTAACAAAATAAAATAGGAAATACTCCTGAAACACTTTACCTTCTTTCTTCTTGAAACTGAAACCCTAATTCCTAGAACATTAAGAGTGTATTTCAACTGATAGTACTTTTACCCCTAGTAGATGGGTATAGAAAGTCAAAACTATTAAACAGAGAAGAAATCAATTTTATCGAATATTACAAATATTACTGAAAGTGATACAATATGCTGCTTCTATTGCTAAACATGTAGATATTTTTTAAATCTCACCAAATATTCACTCTTCCATTTCACATTTCATGGGGTAGAAACACTTATAGCTATCCCTGAAATAAACTCTATACTAGGGTGAAGAGGTTTTTAAAAGAAGTAGATATTCAATTAAAAAGAAAAGTTTTTCTATAGATAACAATGCTACCAACTTCAAAATATATATGCCATAAGATGACTACAATACTTTTTTTTTTTTTTTTGCTACAAGACTTTTAACTAAGGAGAGAAAATAAACACTTATAAAAGTGCTTTCAATCTAAAATTACAGTTTGAAAATGTAACTTTCTTTAGGGGAGTTTTTCATATGAAAATGCAATTTAGTAAAAAAAAAAATGTATCATTTCAAATACTTTGAGGAAGTCTATCACATATGAGAAACAAATATTCTGCTCAAGATGCATAAAAGTGAAAAATCTGGCCAGGCATGGTGGCTCACGCCTGTAATCCCAGTACTTTTGGAGGCCGAGGCGGGCGGATCTCGAGGTCAGGAGATCGAGACCATCCTCCCTAACACGGTGAAACCCCGTCTCTACTAAAAATACAAAAAAATTAGCCGAGCATGGTGGCATGTGTCTGTAGTTCCAGCTACTTGGGAGGCTGAGGCAGGAGAATGGTGTGAACCCAGGAGGCAGAGCTTGCAGTGAGCCGAGATCACGCCACTGCACTCCAGCCTGGGTGACAGAATGAGACTCCGTCTTAAAAAAAAAAAAAAAAAAAAGTGAAGATGTCATAGGTTGTATCCATTCTATCCAATTATATCTACAAAAACAAAATAGTTCTTACATACAGAATGAAAACACAGAAAAATTGGCAGAGAGGAATATTTCCTAGCTCAAAAGTCACTTTACTCCCCTATCCTTTTGAAATCATGTCATGCATTTTGAAACATAGATTGTCATATCCTCATCTGTTCACTTGAGCTGTGAGAAACACACCTCTAAATAACAGGTCCTTGATGGGAAGTTTTCAAAGCACACAAATCTTATAGCAGTGGCAAGGGAGGGAGCCAAGGTAGGATGGGACTTTTACAGGTGACCATTGCCTAGTCAGAATTCTAACCGTAGACAAACGTTTCACATTTTCTGTTACCTTTATCTCACACTAGAAGTGATGAATAAAAAAAAACCCAAAAAACAAAAAACTGAATAGTTGAAAATCTAAAGAACACCAGGGAATGATCTCAGTCTAAAAACTTTCCTTTTCTTCCTCGGGTGGGTTGCCGGGTTGGGGAGGGTTGTGAAAAGTTTAAAAAAAAGAGCCATGCTTTGCTTTTTAAAAAAATCATCAACAACACTGAATTAATAATGTATGAAGGAATCAGAGTGGTTCTTTGACACTATATTTTGGGGGAATATTGCTATAGACAGGACTGGGCTGAAGGAAGTATGGTTTGCAACTGTGGACCTCATATATTTTGTAAAAATTTAGTTTTGATCTCTTTCTTGACTCAGAAGGGAATATCTTCCAAGAAGCAGAGGGGAAATTACCTACAAATCTACATGTTTATTTGGTACCTTCCAAAATGCACCTGTCTACTCATCCATCTATTTAACAAATGCCCCTAAATGCCTTCCTATGCTCTCATGTACTGTCTTGGGTAAGATTATACAGAGGTGATCAAAGCACTGCCTCTTGACCACAGAGAAGCTTACAGTTTACTGACTAATCTTTTGCAAAATTCCAAGTAAGCTGCAGTTGGTTATATTTTACAGTGAAATACAGCAAATAACTCCAAGGATAGCAGCTGGGCAGACCATAGTGTCTTCACAGGAGGAAATATTGTTTTAAATGCTTACATACAAAGATTATGGGTGCTAGAGATATATACTAAACAAAGTAATAATCAGTGGGAAAAACGTGGAACACTAATTCCAGCTCTGTAAAATGTATGTCTGTCTAGTTGTAATCAAGAGATTGGAGATTTTATAAAGAAATGATGTGCTGAGTCTTAAGTTTTTCATAATTATTATTGTTATTTGGTACTTGATTGTACCTTTTATAGCTGTTTATACAATAAAATGCAAAAAACAAAAAAAACAAAAAAACCATACCTAGTTATTTTACTTTCCCTTCTGAGAACAGTAGTATGCATTGCTCGGGCAAGGGGATTACTCACTAAGGCGATGTGGGCTGTAACTGACACAATCACAAGGCGGTGGACCTGTGAGGACCAGCTGTCCTACCACTGCATCCTCCACCTCTGCCATGAGCACCCATGCACAAGCCATCAGAGCCACACAGGACTAGACAAGGGGGTCCAGGGACCTGAGCAGCTAATGGCTAAGGGGCTGCAACAGGTTTATAGGGGGAAGAAAGGAAAAAAGCAAGAGGCGAGGAAGAAAGGAAGAGAAAGAAAGAGGAGGAAGGCAGGCAGGCAAATGGCTTTTTACTGGGCTTAGTCCTCCTTCCTGTCAGGAAGAAGTGCAACATTTCCAGAAAGGGGCTCCGAGTCCTCTAGGGCCTTTGATTTATGAAGATTTATTCCTTTTCTCTCTGTAAAGCTGTTAGCAGAAAGTGCTGACTGGCTGCAGCAAAGAATTTCTCATCAATGCTCTTTGATTGTATTTTGCAAACAAAATGCCTGTTGCTTGGTAACATTTCACTTGAGCCTGACCTTCTCCGAAAGTTATTGCTATCAGATTCGATTTCCACTGTCCTCCTGTGATTACTGTAATCTTTTAAACCCGGGAGTTCATCCATCAGAGAAAAAGAAAAGTTGGTTGTGTAAGTCGAGAGCACGGCTATCCTCCAGATTTATAACACCAAGGAGTGATTTGAAGGTGGGGAGAGGTTCTTTCCCAGATGGCAGTAGAACTCTGGTTCCTAGACGTGGAACACACTCTCGTTTTTCCTCCCAAACGGTTCCAGATCCACAGGATGGACCCCAGCACCTCCCTGACGCCAGTCCCAGGCAGCTCGGGCTCTGCAGAGAAAGAACTAGGAGATGAGCACAGGCGACCCCACCGCCAAGGGGCGCCCTGTGTGGTTACCAGGGCTGGGTGAGAAAGGCCTAGGCCTATGGTTGCCAGATAAAATAACAGCATGTCCAGTTAAGTGGGAACATCAAATAAACAATGAAGGCTTTCTAGTAAAAGTGTGTCCCATGCAATACTGGCATCCTATTTTTTGTTTGCATGATTTTTGCAAAAGCTGGCAACTCACCTTGGGACTCCTGCCTTGGGAAGGACAGGGTAGTGAAGCTCAGGAAGAGCAGAGAGGAGCGGAGGCCCAAGAGCTGGATGAGGGAGAGGCAAGGGATGTGCCTGTCTCTGGGCGGTTCCTGAGCTGCCTAGTGAGCTGCTTCCTGACAGTGACCAAGGAAAGAGCCGGCAAAGAGCTGGGCTCAACTGCAGCTCCCACCCCCTGGTGCAAGGGGATGGCAGTCCAGTGCAGCCCCAGGGAGGCGCTGCCCCCTATCTTTGCCCCTACTTTGAGCCCACTGTGGCCAGGGTCCCAGTCCTGAGCCAGCTGCCGCAATCCTCCAGAACACATACACACCATCTGCACTGCGTGCAAACCAGCCAGGCCAAGAGCTGGGAAGACCCATCCCCGGCAGCATCCCAGCTCCAAGAGCCAGCCCTGGGGTGGGGTTTGGAAGAGACCTTAGTGCCTGTATGCGTATTCCTTTTTATTTGGATGGGTTTTGTTTTTTAAAATGCAACTGAGTCAAGACCCTCACCCTCAAATCAAGCCATCTTAAAATGAGACCCTGTTTTTCAATTCACAGGTACACTTCATAAATGGTTTTCAAGTATTTCCTGCTTTTCATTTCCTCCTAGCCAACAGTCAGAGGGCTTCTCATCCTGGCCTGGACGAGTGTTCCGTAACAACCATTACACTTGCAGGTGCTTCTCTTTGGGGAAAAAAAAAATTTAAAAAAAGGAAGTGCACCTTGCAGGACCCAGTCAAGCTGGAGCAGAAAAGCTCAGAGGCAAGCATAAAGATGCTAGGAGGGGCAGGGCAAGAGGAAAAATAAAATAAAGGCAGTTTTCCAAAATCTCCTTACTTCTCCTCCTATAGTTATCTTGTTTGTTCCACCCCCATCCCCCAAGAAATAATCAGGAAAGAAGATCCTACTTTCCCATTTGATCCTGCTCTCTTATTCCTAACCAACTATGTTTTCGATTTCTTTTTCCTTTTAAGAGCATTTAAAAGAATGCGTGTACATATTCATTTTGATGGCAGATGGAGACCTAGGAAGAGTCTACAACCACAGATCTTTCTTCTCATCGCACCACAGTCTAAGGTGACCCAGGACACTCCCCAGGAAAAGTTGGGGGTGGGGAAGGGAGCCACAACAAAAGAATGTAACTTTAGCTTTTCACCTTGGCAGTGACCCTTCCCTCAGCTCTTGAGCCCACGTCCTGAAAGGCTGGCTAGGCTGGTTGAAACTGCTGATTCAGATACACTAACAGTTGGAAGATCTTCATGCCTCCTATATTTTCATGGGGAGAAGGAGTGTGAGAAGAACGTAGAGGGAATTTAGGAGAAGAATAAATGAATTAAATAGTGTATGTATATATACATATATACACACATATATAGCTTAAATTACAATTTAAATTTAAACTATATATATAGCTTAAATTACAATTTAAATTTAAACTATATATATAGCTTTTAATAGATATATACAGCTTGGTATATCTATATATAGATAGCTTAATATGTCTATAGATATATATAGCTTAATATATCTATATATAGATAGCTTAATATATCTATATATAGCTTAAATCAAAATGTTGGGCTCAATCAAAATCTAATAATTAATTCCAGGTCCATCATGATGGTAATCAAAGAGCAGGAGAAATCCACATTCAAAAAGAAAAAAGAATACTTCATAACTAGAAGTAAAAACCACTAGAATATGAAAATTCTCCTTAAAAACACCACACATTGAAAGGGATATTCAACATACTACACCATTAGATAAAATAACCCAATTTCTTTAAAGAATCTAAAGCAGAATTTGAGAAAAATTTCTTCCAGTTACAAAACTGAGTTTTGATGTGAATACGTCACTCCCTAAACTGGGTGGTTTTCCTCCAGTGATTCACAGCAAACATACTCTTCCTTAAGGCATGTGCTTTTCTCAAAGATTTCTGGAGAGGAAAGACTCCATGTGCTTTTGTATACAAGAAAAAAAATCTCTCTCCACAGCTATGTACTAAAGAGGCCCTTTGTCCTGCAAAAGGCAAACCACATTTTAAAATCAAAGTTCACAAAGTAATAGATCTACACTGCCAGCAGATATCTAAAGATTTCTGATGGTCTGTATACTTAATGCACATGTGGACCTACCATCCCAATAGAGCTTTGCTTACTCTCTGCACTTAGTGAACTACTTATCCAGGAGTAGTTCTGATATGCTTCTAGATAAATATGGAATGCTGTACACAAATACATTATCAGAACAACTGCAAAAAGGGTATAATACCTATAGCAGCAGGCAGTCTCCGTGAGCAGTTTTCTTCAACTTAAACCCCAAATGGACTTTATTTCTACAAGCACTGTGTAGAATGGATCCACTTGTATGTTTGTCTTCCTAAACAATTATCTATTATTATCACACCTTTCTCCCCACTCCCCATCAGAGTGGTGATTGACTTTTTTTTAAAAAATGGAATGATGGGGTGAAAGCAATTGAAAGAAGAAAACAAAAGTTGTGTACGTCAATGTACAAGGTATGGGGGGTGACCAGCTAGAAACTGAGCCCTTGGTCCCTGATGCCTCAGTCCCCCAAAGTCATCACTTTGACCTCTCCTTGTGATAAATCCTATTCTCCTTTGCAATTACTTGTTTTCAATTTGGAAGGCTCAGGCTATCCCTGAGTACTAAGTAGGAGTAAAACAGAGAGCACAGCTCTGGTTTGTCCAGTTGAAATCCGTCTCCTTTTTCTCTTCTCCCAAAGCATGTATCCTGCTGCCGCTGCCTACTCCGCCTTCCTGCCTGCCCTCACTCCTCCTCCTCCTCCTCCTCCTGGGGTTGTGTTTTCAGTTTTGTGACTCTTTAGAAATCATGAACTTTAGCTATCCCAAAGAACACTGAAGAACACAGGATGTGAAAGGAATCTCCGTGGACAAAGACCACAGAACCCAATGCCCTATCACAGGAATGCTGCTGGGCAGGTGGCCACTGCAAAATGCTACCTCTGATATTAACTCCGGCCTCTGCCCTAGTCCTGGGGGAAACGGAACCAGAAAAGCTGGAAACGGAAAAAATTAAGAAAATATATTGGTACAAATCCACTTCTAGAGCTGAGACCAAACTCTTCCTAGTTATTTATTCAAACCAATGGGAGGAAAAAAAAAAAAAAAACAACCTTTTTCTCCTCCCTCCCCTTCGTCTGTGGCAACTCCATAAATATAAAAAAGATGAGAGACAAAAGAGAGACAACTGGCGAGCATTCCTGAGAAATGTTTATATGCTAACTTGGATTAAATATCCACAAAATCCAAGTTCAGCAAACTCTCTTCAGGCTTTAAAATTCCCAGCTCTACTCTCACCCAGGCTGTTCTCAGAGCTTCAGGCCTGGAAAGCGTTGCTGAAAGGGCAGCAGAACCCCACCTGCCAGTCACCCGTCGACTCACCACGAAACAGGTGAGTCCACCTCACTTCCTCAGCTCCACAGGATCCAGACAAAGCACTCCTGGGCTCCTGAAAGCCTTTCTCCAGAAGCTAGGGGTACAGTCTTTAGGGAGTTGGCAGGTCAGTGTAGGTACCAGTTTTGCCAAGGTACTACCTGCAGGAGGGCTCTGGACCTTCCCACTCCTAATTCCAACATGCCCCCTTCCGGGAGAAGGTGGGCTGTGTTCCTTTGTACACTTGCCCCAGTTAAGGAGAAACACCAAACACATGTCTACTTTATTCCAAGGGCCATCAAAAGAGCTCTTGCGCTGGGCAGAACCGCAAGCCAGAAATTCCCCAGGAAGAGAGAGACTGAGAGACTCAACTCAGGCCTGCCAAGCTCAGGAGGCCTGGATGGAAACGGATGGGTGGTGGGGGATCAGATTTTGGTTTTTTTTATTTCTTTAAACCATGAAGAGAGCTGAGAGCGGCCTGGGGAACACTGTTAAAGGATCTAGGAGGTTCTGCAAAGGAGTGAATTCTGGGCGCACCAGATTCTTGGTCCCATTATCAGCTCAGGAGCCTTTCGGGACCTTTTTACTATCATTGCTAAATGGAACTTATTTCACCAGTTACAAGAGTCTGGAGGCCACGGAGCAAAGCTAGAAAGGCCAGGGTTCTGAGAGCTGTATACTTGTCCTCACTCAAATTTTCCTGGGCCCTGGGCCGGGCCAGGCAGGCGGAAAAGCACAACCAGCTAGGAGTGTTGGGCTTTGGCGCCTTCCCCACACCTACCTACCCATTCCAACTCCCGAATGGCGAGGACCTCTAAAGCCTGCAGCCAGGAAAACCCTACCCCCCCGTGGTAAGTGTGAGCGCCTGGGTTTTAATTTGGTCCTGTCTCAACTCCGTTGTCTCCCTGCTCAATCTGACACGTTCCGAGCCCTTTAATCTGGGAAGGCACCTGGCGATCCTGACGCACAGTCCCGTCGTTTGGCTCCCCGGAGGCGCCTTCCCTGCGGGCGCGAGTGCTACTCGCTCTGGGTCCAGACTCAGCCGGCTTCTCCCGGGAGAGGAAGCCCCGGCCTGGCGGAGAGTGGGAAGGAAAGCCCCGCGAGGCCCACTTCCCAAAACTTTGCCTCCAGGCCTCCAAGTGGAGCTGCAGCAGACACTCCGAAGTTCGCCCACGCGCCCCGCCAAACTCCCGCACCTCACACACTCTTACCTGGCTTGGCGAGCTGCGCCTGCAGAGCCCCGGGTTGCGGCTCGGCGGTCCAGCGCAGCGTGGCGGCCGCGGCCAACTCGGCAGCAGGGCGCGGCGGCTGCGGCTGAGACGGCTGAGAGGCCGGCGGCGGCTGCGGGGTGGCGGCGGCGTCCCCAGGCGGCGGGGGCCCTGGGAGAGCGCGCAGCGAGTCTGGGATGAGGCTCTCCAGGCTCTCGTTGGCCTGCTGCCGGCGCAGCGCCACCTGCGCAGCCATGACCCGCTGCCGCTCGATGATGAGGATGCACTTCTCGCAGGTGCAGTCCTTGAAGCGGCAGTAACGCTTGTGGCCCTTGAGCCAGGACAGTACGCCGTGGTTGCGGCAGCGCGCGCACTTGGGCGTGCGCTGCAGGGGCGCCCGCGGCGGCTGCGACACCGGGCCGCCCATGTACAGGTAGGGGGAGCCGTAGCCGTTCATGCCCCGGGCTCCCGGATGAGTTGGCGGGCTGGCGGCGGGAGCGGGCCAGGGACCGCTGGACGGCGGGGCTGCGAGGCCCGCTTAGGGGCGGCCTCCGGGAGGCGCGGCCCTTGATCCCGCTGCCCCGGTGGTCGTGTGTGCTCCGGGGCGACTGGAGGTGCAGCAGCCGTCTCTCCAGCTCCCTTCGCGCTCACAGCTCGGTCTCCCAGCTCACGCCCAGCCAACCCCGACGCGGGCCGCTGCCTTGGGCGCGCAGCCGGGTCGGCAAGTCCTTCTTAGCGGAAGCGCTGTGGCGGCTGCAAAGAGCCGGCAAGAGCTCTGATTAAGGTCTGAGCCAGCTCTTCTGCAGCTCTCTCGCGCGCTGGCGGGACCCAACACCTCCTCCGCCGCCCTCCCCCAACCCCTCCTCCTTCCTACCGCCACCCCCACCCGTGGGGTCCCTGTCTCCTTGCACTCCCCGCCCCACGCCTTTCTCCTTCTTTGCGCCCCTCGGGTGCCTGCACTTCACCTTCCTTGCCACCTGCAGCCAGGCCACTCTCGCGGGGGCGCTCACGGCCCCCTCCTCCAAGCCCTCTCCGCTACCCGAGCCCGCAGCGGGAGACTGCGGCGCTCCAGAACGCGGCGGTGCTAGCGGGGCGGAGAAGGGGAGGACCTGCGGGAGTGAGGGCGGGGGTGCCTGTAAGCGAGTGAGGTGGCCGCTCCCCTTCTCTCTCTTCTCCTCCCTCCAGTCCAGATCTGGCCGCGTTTTTCCGAGTCCAAGGCCGCTTTTATCCCGACATTTGGCCGCAGAAGCTCAGCTCCGGGAGAACTCGAACCTACTGGAGTGTTGCGGGTGCACCCCGGACCTGGGTGGAGTTTAGGATAGGGGAGTGGAGTACTGTTGGTTTAGGAAAGTTAGGTTCTTTTCGTAATTTCCTTTTAGAACGTATTTTTTTCTCTTTTGTTGCTTTAGAAGAAAATGGTTTTGGAGATCTGCAGGCCCAAGGATGACAACCCATTTTGCAGGCGAATTTTCCTTTTCTACCCTCCTATGTTTTACTATAAAACAGTATCCTGAAAGGTCAGGGACGTACGTGTTCCCGTAAAGGATTTGTTAAGCGCCGGGTATAAACTTTCAAGAGGCAGACGCAGAAGCCACATTAGCGCCCCCAAAGTTACTGATATCCTTTCCTCTCTCCCAGCAGCCACTGAAAGCAAATGGAGGTCTTGCGCCAGCCACTCAATTCAAATCCCCAGGGATTCTGTGATTTAGTTATGGATATGGGATGGGGCCACTTTTTCACCTTCTTAACCCATAGACCCCAGTCATAGATGTCTTGAGGGAGAGGGTCCTTGCACAAGATGACAGCAGAAAACTTTGTTTAGATTATTTGCGTGTTACCATTCCCCCAGGAGTGGTGGGTTTGGCCTAGTGCAGGCTATCGCTATATATGCACGAGGAAGGCCCTCCCAGCTCGCACCTCCCCCCTGCCCATCGGCAAACAAACAAAAACCAAAAAAAAAAAAAAAAAAAAAAAAAACAGGTGGATACACTGCAGGGCAGCACAATAGCTCTATGCGAAGCAGGGCAGTTCCAGAGCCTTCGTTGGATACGCTTCTGAGAGTGTGCACCAAGCTCATCTCCTGGTGGGGAATCGAATGCTAGATGAGAGCAGGCAAGTCCGCTGCAATGCCCGACCCCTCGTGGGCACAGAGGCCCTTGTCGCCTCGGGGAGGCCGCTTTTCTCTGTACTGCCCTGGAAGTAAGCAAGCAACCCGAAAATATTCCTCTGGTGTTTGCTGTTAATTCAAGGGAAGCACCACCAGGCATTCTAGCAGCCAACCCTCTGCCTAGAAGGCTGATTCGCGGAGGAGAGGAGGGTGGAAAACCGAACCCAGTTGTGTGTTTCGCTTGAAGCCCTTAGCTGTCCCCGTTTCATACGCGTCCGGGAGGTGGGGATCGCGGAAGACTGACCTGGTGGAGTGTGGACAAGTAGCTCTAGCATTCGAATGCTAACCTTGGGAGGCCATCCTCCAAAGCCGCGTGGGGTAGGAACCCCTCGGTATTGCCCCTTCCGCCACCACTTTAATCCTTCCTCTAGTCTCAACCTTCTCTAGGAAAACAAGCCCTAAAACATAAATGGAAGGAATTTCGTCAGCTTTGGGGACGGGAGGCAGAGGTCGCCCCCAGCCCTGTATAGGCCCGAGGCTAGGAAGTGGGGAGCTGGACACAAGTCATTTAACGTGCTGAGATATAGAGGGCCTCAAATGACACCTTATCTGAAAACTATTGCGCTGAAACCTCCGGATCTCTTGGAAATGTGGGGACCAACGACTTTTTTCAAAACCAAATTTCTTCCGATTTTCTTCAAATAGTCAGTGAAACGAGGAAGTATAAAGAACTTGAGCATGAGTAAATTTTTAAAAGGAAAGCAGAAGAGCTCTGCACCAGGTTTGTGGGGGCATTCTCACTACCAAGGCGACCCCTTTTCCCCCGTCGGTCACCTAGCCACCCTATCTCGTTGCCACTCAAACAGTCTGGCATTATTTGGTCCCGGGGGCCCGTTTCACTCTGGTGCACATCGGGGGCTGAGATCTAAATACTCATTTGATATAGTGCAGTAATCCTTTTCTCATATTTGATGGGAATGTTTTCCATATCCCAGTATTTGACAACATCTCCCTATAGGGACAGGTTTGTATTTATGTTGGTAAAATGTCCCCTGCCTCAAAGTCTATTGTAACCCAACACCTGACAACCCCGAGTCCCATTTCTGTTTGCAGAAAGGGTTTATTCAAGCACATAATGGGATCCCAGCAGAAAGCCTTTCAGAACAAGGGGCTATGGTAAACTTCACCACATGAACTCCGTTTCCAGGGCTATTAAGCTTTTAATTGGAAAATAGCAGAGGAAATTTCAAGGTGACTATAACGTGTTAGCAGTTAGTGCAGAGAAGAAAAGCCGAAGCGGGAATGAATGTAGAAAGCATATGGTCCAAATCACATTTAGGAGGAGCGGCCTGCTTCTACTAAGTCCCAGTAGCTTACACACTTATGGGAAAAATCATCAAAGAAATTGGAAAGGGAAGGGGGAGGATTACAAGTAAATGTAACCTCACTAGACTAGATCCATTGGTGCTCTCCTCTGGATGGTGTGTTCTCAAACCGCAATTAACTGAGTAGAATTGTGGCAGATAATCGTGGAAGAGGGAAAAATAATGTGCGTTTGTGGGTCTTTCTCGGCACACACAATCGCTGGGTGTGTGTATATGTAAAAGGTCAGGATGAAGGTGCCCTTGCTGAGAAAGTGATACTCCAGATCTGGGAGTCCTGGTCGGTGCTCCTCATCCCAACTAATACTTAATCAAAACGACAGCTTCCGATTGTCCCGGATGTATAACGCTTCAGGAAATTCTCTGCTGGATTCTCATGGAAGGGGAGGTCAGGGTTCCTATTTTACTGTTTTCATCACGATCACGGTGATGTCAGTGCAGGCAGACACTGGAAGCCTGAGCATGAGGAACCACTGTGAAAGCAGGAAAACTTGCCCCCTCTCCCTGTGCGTGAACTTAACTACTCAGCTCTCAGCCGGTCGGCTTCTCGACCTCGCTCTTCGGCCAGCTTCAAATTGAAAGGACTTGGGGGAATGTCTAGCCAGGGGGTGGGGCATCGAGCAATCAATTTCTTTAGATGGCAATAGTGTCCTGGTTCTCCCTCAGCTGGTGGGGGACAGACTCATGCAAACCCCCCATGAGATACCCGAAGCCGCCCTCCGGGGTGAGGGGTGGAGAGCAGAGGCCACTGGGGGTCGGGGAGACGACTGAATGCGCATCGAGCGGCCCAGGACACCACTGAACACGGGGGATGGTCCTGGACTGTTGTCCCCACATAATTTTGGTAGGGGAAGAGACGGGTCGCAGTCTGAGGCCTGCTCCTGATCCCCAGGTGCCGAGGCCTTTGGGGACAAACAGGGAGAGCAGACGGCCTGTGACCTCACTGGCCCTAAGCCGACCGGACAAGAGCAGCCAGGTCCTTCATGTTCTCGAACTCTCGAAGCCAGCAGCGGCTCACGTCTAGGAGCCAGCGCTCTCCCCCTTGCGGATTCCTCAGACCCAACCTGGATACAAGACAGCGCCAGCCTTTTGTGGGGTTGAGGTGTCGCTACAGCACGGCTTCATCTGAGGGTCCACAGCCGCGACCTCAGCCCCGCGCTTTCGAAGGAACTGGAAAAGCGCGCGCCTGGGGCCCTCCCCGCTGGGCCGCGGTTTTTGGAGGCCTTGGGCGCAGCCCTCGTCCAGCTCCAGCCTCGCTCCCCTGTCGGTAGCTCCCGCAACGGACCCGACGCGGAGGAGTAGAAGGGCGTGAGTCCGGCGGGGGGCGTCGGCCACTTCCCCACACCATCTTGGAAGGGAGGGAGACAG